>NC_071113.1:24980000-25165000 GCF_024256425.1 Clarias gariepinus | reverse complement strand
TTACAACCCTTACTTTCTCTCTCCTAACAAAGCACCTGTCTTTTGTCCTCACCAGGGGCGCTCACGCTCTCAGGCTCAAAAATTAATGCTTAGTTCCTTTCCACAAAAGCAAACTAACCTTTGAGCACACATTTCACTGAGCAGCCAGGGAATTAAAGCAATTTGACTTTCCAAACACCCTTTGCTTAGTCGTAATTAATTAGGGTACAGGGGCTTTTGCCCAGTGATAAATTGCTTCATCCTGAATATAGAAAATGGAGGTCAGAAGATCCCTGTGCCGTGTTGCTGCAAACACTAAGATTCTCGTATCATAGAAAAATGCTCCAGATCGACCCAATGCACTAAAATAATCCCGTTCCTCCTTTTCTTCTTCCTCCTCCTCTTCCTCCTCTTCTTCTCCTTCCTCCTCTTCCTCCTCTTCTTCTCCTTCCTCATGCTTGCCTTTTAGAAAATCCAAAGGTTTCCAATTTATAGAAAAATGCTTCAGCTTAATCTATCACCACCAATACAACTACAACTACTACTACAACTATGTACTACTTAAAATAAAATAAAAAAATAATAATAATAATAATAATAATTGTTAACAAAACAATGTTAACAATTATAATTAAATATTGTAGTGCATTTAAAAACAAATTCTATGATATATAAAAACTGAAGCTTAATCAATGGCTATATTTGGACTGGGCAGAAAGTATCAACTCTCACATTGTTGCTTGATGAAAAACTGTTGGGTACAGTGTTGGCATGATAAAATATTGGTAAATTTGCATTGCCAAAACTTTCTAATAAAACTTAAATTGCTGACATCTTTGGTACTCAAGAAAATTCAGTGAGAATTAACTGCCCAAACCTTTGGGGCATCACATCATTTAGTTTTTTAATTATATTCAAGATTTCTTGAGATGGGAACATAAAGGGAACTTTAATTCATCAATTCATGCAACAACCTAAATTGGCAGGCAGTAAATTAGGATGATATTTGAAGGAATTTAAGGACATTTTACATATTTGTGAAATCAGGAAAGTGCATGTGTGTGTGTGGGTGGGTGGGTGTGTGTGCGCCTGCATATAAATGGTTTTTGGAAGTTGGGAAAACTTTTAACAACATTTAAGAAAGGAAGTACTGCAGAAAAAAAAGCAGTGGCAAAAGCTGCTTCTTCCTGGTACTCTCTGTGGAACAGGCTCGATGGTCTGTGATTGCCGTAATGGTTGCTGGCCTGCTCATTAAAGTTGCACTGGTGACCGACTTTCCCCTTGTCCCCTGCCACCTCTCCCTCTTCCTCCCTCTCCCAATTTTTCACTCTCTCCAACAATGTCGTTAAGGGGCCCCTGACTGGCTGCTTTGGCTGGCTCGGGGCTACACGTGGCTGCCTAGGACAGCTAAGCGTCAGCCCCAATTACTGCTCTGAATGCAGAGCTTTTCTGTGTGTCTATAGAAGGAATGACTGTCCGGAAGGGTCTGTATTGGCCATTGTGACTCATGCTTGGAGTTGTGCTCATCTCTTAGTCATAAATGGGGTGATGTCCAACATTTATAGGTGTTTGATTATAGTTAGAGAAAGACTGTTAGACATCTTTACCATTGGGCCAAAGTATATTTGTTTTATTATGCCTGTAAAGCCTTATTAAAATTTAGCAGTGGGTAAAAATACTATACTTTTTCTCCATACGGTGAGCTACAATGAAAACAATTGAAAATACAGGTATAGCTTAGACCCTTAAGAAGTCCTCAATATCTATGACTAATGAAATATGTTGTGTGCTCTTTGTTTGTAGGTAGAGATATGGCCAACACAACCTTACCTGGGTATCCTCCTCACGTCCCCCCTACAGGACAGGGCAGCTACCCAACATCCACACTGGCAGGAATGGTTCCTGGTGAGTAATGTTTGTGAATAGACAACATCCTAATGTCTAGCAAAGAACTTTAAGAGTTCATTACTTTCATAGATTTGGACTTATTTTATGCTGAATTTAGTTAGTGAATTTAGCCTATATGGTCACCTTCTTCGTTTTTTTTATACTGACAAACCGCCTGCAATCTGGTCTGCTCCAAGGATAGTCCTTTCTCCATGTTCTTAAAGAAAGAAATTAAGTGATGAGTCCCAAAACACTTTTAAAGTCAAGAAGGCCATTCTTCACCTTCTTCAGTTAAAGCCTGCTCTTTATAGTGTCATAAAAATGAGAGGGTGTTATACCAACACAAAAGCTCAGTGCCATTGCCTGATTTTCCTACACAAAGAATTTCCATGGCACCAAAAAAAAGAAATTTGGAAAAAAAGAGCAAATTGTCACTAGGGAACCTACAGTCAGAGAGAAAGAAAGAGAATGAGATGGAGAGAGAGAGAGAAAGCGCAGAGCGAAACACCAACATGAACAACAGAAAAGCACCACATTGATTTTAACATGAGATTACTGTTCACCAGAGACCAGCAAAATGAGGGCAAATTTTCAGGCAGCAGAATAAAGAGGCTATTGGTCCTCTGTGTGACTCCCTTGCTGATTCTGAATGTACCGCATTTCTCTATGATAAAGTACAAGCACTTTTTAATGGCCTTATATGTCTTGCTGTAGGGAGCGAATTTTCAGGGAATCCCTACACTCACCCACAGTATACAGCATACAACGAGGCCTGGCGCTTCAGCAACCCTGCTCTACTGAGTGAGTATAACCTCAACTGAGGAAACCACATTTACATTTACTATTACATATAATATGCCAATGGCATGATTAAACCCTACAATGCAAATTAAATACTGTACAATTTGTATGAAAAATTACTAAGCTACTAAGTTTTTTTTTAACAAATCTTTGAAATTATCCCAGAACTTTAACCTACAATTCAATCCAGAATGCTTAATAAATAATATTTTAAGTCCAATAAATATGTGACTCTTATGACGAATTTAAACATGCAAAGATAAAAAGAAAACTACATCTCATGTTCTCCTTCATGAAAAACGTTTTAAATAAAACCTTTTAAGGAAGTAAAAACTTATTAACTATTCCAAGACCCTATAAGTAAACATTCTTTCCAGAAGAATGTAAGGAATGTAAGGATTGTAACATTTGTAACTTTCCATAAATTCATAGGAAATCATAGGAAATATGTTTTTTTTTTTGTTTTGTTTTTTTAACTGAGAACATTTTTGATACAAATACAAAATAATTGACCATTACACCTATGATTCTGGTTATAAATTGTAGGTCTGGAGTTTGTGAATGCCTTATTGAAATGGTACATTCCTCTTTTGTTAACTTCCAGGTTCCCCTTATTATTATAGTGCATCCCGAGCCTCTGCACCACCAGCTGCTGCCGCTGCTTACGACCGCCACTAGACACCATGCAAACCAAACTCAGCATCGCCTCAGACTTCCTGTTGTGCCAGTGTGAATGAAGAAACAGACTGCACAAGAGCTGCTTAGAACATGTCATATAATGATGAACGAGCCAATAAGGACATCAGATGGCTCACCCACATGCAGCCATCCAAATGAACTTTAATTCCAAACAGCAAATGCTTACACTGGGGGTCCACATATCAAAGACTATTGAGAAACCTTGTGATGAATTATATAAATGTGGAAACTGACACAATAAGGCAAATTGAATCAACGGATTTTGGTTTTCTTTTTCATTTTTTCCCCTTTATTGTTATGAATGAAAATCTTCTGTTCTGTGACCATCACTCAGCAACATTTCCTTGTTCATATCATATCTCTGTCTTTGTCTATTTCTCTCTCTCTCTCTCTCTCTCTCTCTCTCTCAACTGTGCAATGCAGTATTATTCATCTGGACTCACTTGGTACTTGGTGCTTCTTTACATATACACATACTCAAATATACAAAGGAACATACCTGAACTCAGCTTGTCAGCTCCTCCATCTTCAGTTCAAAGCTTGAATAGATGAACTAAGGAGTAACAGAAAAAAACAGTGATAATGTGACAAAAAAAAGAAAAATGAAGAGATTTATCTATAAGAAAGGACAAGCCTCACTTCTATTCACCCAGACTGGGGAATTAGTAAGTATATATTCCTAACTTAATTTTTGCATTAACCTTTTTTATATAAACTTGCAGGCTTAATCCTAAATGACAATGCAGTATGCATGATTTATTTTTGTTAACTGTGTGAATTTTCTGAATGGCAACACCAGGTGTTATTATTTTCCCTTAATTTTTGCACTACACATCGTTCTTACTTCAAATATACACTGGTCCCCAATATTAAATATCTTATCAATTTGTAATTACATTGAAAAGAGAGGTAATGAAAGGATCTAGTGTAAACCATGCTGTAAATTATTATGTAAACTCCTGGCAGCTTGTGTTACGTATAAACAAACAAACAAACAAACAAACAAACAAAAAACAGTCTGTCCACTGATATGAAACAGTTTATACTATATTTAATGTAGCTTTGACTGAAGGATTGAAAGGCACATTATAAAGAATTACATCACATGAACTACTGATAAAACATGGCATCTAATGCTCAAAACATGTTTACAAAACATTTCATCTGTTCCATACTTTCAAAATATCTTTAAATTCTGTGCTATATCTGACACTGTGGCAGATAATGAATTATTGATTTCTTAGTAGCTCAAAATTGGCTCAATGCTTAAGCCTAAACTTCCAGATAAGAAAAAAATCCTGTGCTTTAGGATGATCCAACTTTATTTTTAAAAAAGAGGAGGAAGTTATTTTAACCTAACACTTTAAGTGCAATTGCTTGTCATTCAGAACTTCTACACAATCCCTTTCACATCAAATCAACCATGCTCGATTGGATGGGAATTTCATGGCACACAAATGTTTGACATAATTAACGATAATATATCAGAACATACATTACACTTGCCAAAGAATTTTGTTTAATGTTTGATTTGCAGTCTAATGTATTGTGATAACAGTATTATGGTAAAACCATTTTTAATATGTACCTATGCAGAGGAAAAACACTGATGTATGCATATAAAACTACTGAACTGATTTTTGGTTTGTTTATTATGTTTTAAAATTATTTATATATTTTTGTTAATTTTTCTATGGGTTCTGTCTTTATTATATGATTTATTGTGTAGGATTTTTCCCCTCTGTAAATAGCCATTTAAAAATAATATTACATATTGCTCTGAAACAGTATAATGGGTACTGATCTTAAATGTCAACTTTAATAATATAATACAAACAAACAAAGATTAATATAGGACAACTGCCCTTGTGAACGGAGTTCCTAAAAATAATGGCCTCAGTTGTTTATTGGGTGCGAATAGATAATTCATTTTCATCGATTAATGATTCTTCGGCCTGGAAATTGCTATGCATATGTAAAGGAATATTTCTGTAAAACTTATGAATTATTTCCTGAAATCGGATCAGATTTTAAAGATCAGTCCAACTTCATGTATGTACGTTTTGTAGTGAATATTCCTTTCATGCCACTAAAATTACAAGCACTAGAAAGGCCCCTCTGCACCCTAACTCCTTCTTTGAAATAAAGTGCTGTCTGATACATTAAAAGTTTCATAACAGTACCAGTCAAGAACAATCAAATTAAAATCTTTATTTTCTACATAAAAAGTAATACATACCTGTAATCAAGACACTCAGAACACATACACTAATTGGAAAGCAGTTGAAGGACTTTATTGTGGACGTTCGTCCTCTCCTCATATTTAAATTGCTCTTGGAAGATGACTATAAATTTCCCGTGTTTCTGAATAAATCCATGACACTTACACATACTTAAAACTGTCACACATAACTGAGAACTTAAGGATGTCTTGATTGTGAAGCAATGTGGACGATTATTGACAAAATCCGTATTACTTCAATCATTGTTTAAATATAAGTCTGAATTTTTGTGCATATGAAAAAATAAATTTTATATGTCAAATCAGGGATGTTGGTATGTGATGTGTCACTTTAAACTCTTTTTAAAAACTCAAGGTTACATAAACAAAGGTATATGTAAGAGCAATGGTAAAAATAAACATATATAAAATTGAGTAAAGAATAGCACATAAAGGGAATGCTGTTATAAGAAAATAATCACTGACAGATAATTCTTTAACAGTGTGTGCTGCAGTTGATTTATTCTTCTCATGCATTATTAATTTGTTAATGCTTACGAAAAAACAATAAATGTAATAAATAAATAAAGAAAATTAATATTTACGTTAAGCAAGTTGATTTATGATTACACTTTATAGCAGCAATTAAAACAGCAATAAACATTAATTCTCTGCATAGGCTTGACAAATCAGAATCTCTACAGGCCTCTGGGAATGAGGTGGAAACAAGAAAGTTTGATAAAAGCCATATAGCTGGCATGATGGTCAAGCTGCATTTGAGAAATGGCTTGTGACCAATAAGACTCAAGAATTCTACAGCATTGTGGTATTATGTAATATAATCAATTCATATTAAATACCTTATCTATTATTACTTTTTTCATGAATGCTAAGTGGTAAAACTAAAATTTAACCTCAGTTTCCAAATAAAATACCGATAGATGCAGTTGAAAATCTGTGGACAAACCATCTCAAGCACAGGATTGATGCCTTCACCTGGAGCTTTATAAACTGCCTAATACTTTTCTGAAGGCAAATTCTTCTCACCCAATCCAAAATGTAATTAGAAAATTTAAAGCTACGTGAATGAGCTTTTTTAGGGTAGGAGGAGAGTGAGAGGAATTCATAGAGAGGGCAGAAGTAATGTTTTCTTCATGTTTTGGATCACTGACCACATAAAGTGTTTAACCGCTCTATGCATTGGAAAGCAGAAATATTATTTCTAAAATGGAGCAGAATTCAATTAGCTGAAAAACTGAACAAAGAGAGAGAGAGAGAGAGAGAGAGAGGTATTAATGCAGGAAATCTCATACAAGAACCTATTTCTGCTCTTTTGAAATGTCTCTTAATCCATCCAGCTTCTTGGAGAATTCTTTTATATGTGGTATTGATCATGAATAGGTGGAGGAAGGTTAGATTAACATTGAAAGATTGCTCATGGATTTTCTTTGAACACAGGGAGTGATGCAAGACGTCCTCCAGGTCTTTCTGAGTAGCCAAGTTCACTTACTTGGCTGGATGCTATTTCTGTGGTTGTAAACCATGACATATTCTCCTGTTGTAAAACAAAAAAACGAAATAGCAGAAATGTATCTTTAGTTATCTTATTAAGTATAGATTAGTTACAGTAAAACCTGTAAATCACGGTATTATTTTAAACATTAGTGGCACCAAAATCTAAGGGTTATATTAGGATACTATTTTGGGTAGTTAGAAAAGCTTGGACTTGTTCTATGTTCAATTACATTGATTTACAGATCGGCTATATATTCACTGGCATTTGTGTCAGTGCAAATTAATACAAAGTGCTTTTGATTGGTTTCTAATGATGAAACATTTCTTTCTTGATGGGTGTGTTTTCTTTCAGAATGACTCCACTCCCATCAACATGGCACAAGTGCTCACTGAATGGCTTAATGAAGGAAAAAAATGATGTAAATCAAATGATTTGGCCTTCATACTCTTTAGATCTTAACCCATCTGGACACTTATGGGAGATTTGGGATTGACGTGTTAGACAGTGTTCTCCACCACCGTCATCAAAACATGAATGACTTTGATAAATTGCTTTCAGATGTATAAACAGAACACAGTTATGAAAGTAAAACTCTAATTACTTCTCCATATAATCCCCTCCTACACTAATGTATTTATCTCAGCATTTCACTAGTGCTTGGATACCATCGAGGTAGAAAGCTTTTTCAGTAAGCTCACCGGAGTCATGGTCAGATCACCTGCTTCATGCCCCCAGGAGCCCCTTTAATGCCCAAACATTAAAATGGCTTAAAACAAGGTCAGGTTTGTGCTTGGAATATGAAAATACTGCTGTAATGTGCAAGTGTTGTTTATCAATGATTGTTTTTACAGTTCTCATAGACAGATGCATATCTTGAATAAGTTGGGGACAAGTTATCTGTCGATATTCATGGATCAGGCACTACAATCACTGAAGTGTCATTTATAGATATATGTTTGCACCATTTAAATGTTCTACTGCATCTATGAATGACAATTGTAGACAAAAATACTACAAAAAGTGATTGTAGTGCATTGATTTGGCTTCATTCGTGAGAAACGTCCAACCTGAAAATCCACTGTATGCATTATCATTGAATTAATTTACAAAAAAATATTAAAAGACAGTTAAGTAATCCATTTATCCCATTGTTTGATTATTTGAACTTGACCAGTATTTAGTAAAATGCTGATTGTTAAACACCAACAGTGAAGATAACAAATATGCTGCAGATAAGGTTTTATGGTTTCTACAGCTCATATATTTATTGTGTTAAATATAATTTAAATGAGGCTTCATGCCCTAAGCCCCCTGGGATAGGCTCCAGGACCCTAAGACCCTGAATACAGGATAAAGCGGTATAAAAAATGAGTGAGTAAGAATTTAAATGAGTTGCTGTTGTGCAATGTTTAATTATTTTATTATCAACTTATTTGCATCTCTTTATATTTTATGAGGAAATAAAACATATATAATAATACAAAAAATACTATTACTACTACTGCTATTACTACTACTACTATCACTACTACTATTACTACTACTACTGATAATAATAATGACAACAACAACAACAACAACAATAATAATAATAATAATAATAATAATAATAATAATACACTTGGACATTTGGTAAAGTTGGTAACTGATGGACATTTGGTAATGTTGCATGTAACTTTACCAAATGGCCCACACTTGCATCATTTAAACTCATACTTGCATCATTTGACACTTATGTAGTGTACATTATTAATGTCATTTCAAAGTGGTGGTGCTTAATGAAGCATGATGTGAAAGCGTCTGTAAAATCTTTTTTTTATGTATAAGACACAGTACTGCTTTCTGTGTATTCTAACAATATTAAGAGTGTTCATTGTATCCAAACAACAAATAAACACTAAATAAACTAAATAAAAAATAAACCTTTATAAATCTGATTAATTTTGAATATCTGTGTGCTTGTTCACTCTAGTTTCTTCTTTCCTGATTTGTAAATTGCTAGTTTTTTTTTTCTTTTTTTTGGTATTTTAACATTTTCAGTGTTTTCATGCCAAGGCCTTAATGATTTGAGATTGCTACAGGAACTGAAAATACAGTTGCTATAGGAACTGAAAATACTCTACCTAATTTTCCTTCAATATATATTTTTGATCACTTTGCTTGTTTCACCAGCAGCTGATGTCTGGAAAGTCTTGTGTGCTTGGGAACACAAACCATTTGCATTTTTGACAAAAAAAATGTTGTTTATTTTTCTTTTAAGCATGATTTTTACATGCTGAATTGTTTTCTTTTCCTGATGATGTCAGGATCAGTTTCATCCATTTTCACTTCTTATCTCTGTCTGTTTGTGTCATTGCTCCCCTGTGAAACTTCACGGCCGGATGTTCTTTCAGCTCCGAACTGTCGTCTGTGTTTGTCATTCAGGCCTTGTTAGTGAGAGGGGGAGAAAACCCACCTGATTTCTTGCATCCCTCTGCTGAGAATTCCCTGTGGTAAAATTATTCCATTTAGAGGCAAAGTTTTTTTTGTCACTCCACTGTCTAAATTGGCATATCTGGCTCTTTCACAGAAACCAGTAAACTGTGAACCTGGATGCAGCTGCCAATCAAGCGCAGTGTCTCTTCAGCATGCCAGATGACATCCGGAGCAGAGAGAGGGGAAAAAAAAAAGAAAAGACAAAACAGACGCAGATTGAGATTGGTTAAGCGGATTGGTTTTCATCAGAGGCGCATTACAAAAAGGCACCTGCCACTGTCAGGGCTCTTCAATATTATGTATATAGATTTGCATTAAAAAAAATACATGTGTACATACAAAACATGTTAGCTTAATAACAAATGAAAACGTATTCATACATGCAACATTACTAACACACTTTAATTTTCAGTTTCTAAAACTTTAATTTCAATAATAGTTTAAAACCCCAACCATGCATAATTGTTGTTTAACATTAATCTGTGAGGATGAGATCCAAATTCTTTTTTCTGAGAGTAATTGTTGCCACATCTTTATCTCCCGTGCAATGTGCACTTAAGGACTGCCACAAAATAATTCCTGATTGTAACATTACTTACAGATTGCGCTCTAGGAAAAGTCAGATTGTGGTACTTGTACACCTGGGCAAATATAAACTTCATAAAGAGTATAGAACTGAATTTATTATTAATTTTGATGTTTGTGCTAGATAATGTCTATGAAGGCGATATCAGAAGGCCAAAATTTACATTATGAAACACATTTTCCCATAAGAATAATGTAAATGAAAATGCTTTGAATGCCGAGGCAAATTTCTTGCAAAATTTTAGTTCTTGAGGTGAAAATTTGCAAGGTCACCGTGCATGGATAATTCCATGTAAAGGTCAACCTTAATACTGGATAAAAACGCACAGGCGATGTAATTCACAGGTTGTTACAAAACAAAATGATAGATACCGATAATAAATCATCCTAAATACTAAATCATACTACATCCTAACTTACGTGCAAATTTAACAGTAAAGTTTAAAGAAACAGGGCTGGGAGGGGTCGGATGACTGCAACTGCAAGATCCTGCCACTCTGTCGCTGCCAAGACTCACCAGCCGAGTGGCCGTCTGACAGCTGGGCACTGCCTCTGGTCCCACATATGCACACCCTCACGTCTTTCCTCTCTCCCTCTTTAAAAGCCCCCCAAAGATTTTACAATAGCTGTGTTTCAAATGTTTAATGTTACAATTCACCATTCAATCATGTTTTATATATTTGTAGAGAATTGATTCAGACATATCACATCCATAATTTGAAAATATAATATTCATAATGGCAGTTTATGCTCATTTATTCCATATATTTCAATCTAATCTCTTTTATGTGTACTGTTTTTTGCAGTTGACTTTAAAATTTCGAGGTTGTAGAAATCCTGTACTCTCTCATAAAACATCACATCCATAACCCTGCTAAAAATTCTAGATATTTTCAAAATGTAAATAATTATATAAGGATTTATTTGGTTTTAGCTAAAGGGTTTATGGAAACTACTTCACTGATACTAAGCTTGTCCATGTGCTGAGGCTTTTTGTTTACCAATATCCAAAATAATATCCACCAAGTCTAAATGTCACATCCATAATGCTGTAACCACCCGCAAACATTTATTGCACTGTTTTACTATTGTAAGAGCATAGCTTAAGTTTATTATGTGACTTGCAACCCAGGTGAACATAACTGATATTAAACATTTTGTCACAGTTTTAATTGGGAAACAAGTGTTGCAAATCTTTATACACTTTAAACTTTATACACATTTAAAAAAAGGGGTTCTTTATTTTTTTTTAAGTTCTTAAGATGCTTATTGGAAACAAATGATGGGAAATAATATACAGTTTGACAGCAAAATTAGATATTTATTGCAGTAAAAAAAAGCTGTAACATTATTTCTCAGTTTTGTTAAAATGTATAAATCAGCCTGTGAATTTCATGTTTCTTGTACACAAATTGTTTGGTTAAGCATATCATGGTGTTTAAACAACATCGAAATCCCAAAATGTCCTATTTTACAGAATTAATTGTAGGCGTTAAGTGATGCTGTAACTTAACCTGTTATTTATTCTTGTTGGGGTTTATTGCAACAGATGTAGAAATGTGTAAACATCCTTTTCTTGGCTTAAACATTCTCCAAAACCCTTTAAACTCATTCAAACAGCTTACACACTTTACTTAAAACTTGAACAGTCCAAAATAAATTTATATATCAGTTTTTAAATTAAACATTTTTTAATAGACAATCTTGTGTGACAGAGAATAATAATTTGTCCCAAAATGGTGTTTATTGCATTGTGCTGTCAAACTATTCATATGTAATATGATGTCTGTATACCATTTGTTGCATGAATGAAAAAGATTTTGCTGCTTGTTTCTAAACCTTAAATGAAAGTGGCAGAGCGGCAGAGCAACAGGCCTGGTGTAAAACAACTGTCGTTCTTTCAACATTAAAACCCTATCATACTACAAACCCATCTGATTTTCACAGCCCACTGCACAAATGAATAAGCGTTTAACTGCCTCCTATCTGTGACTAGTTTAAAACAAGGCCATGTTATGCCACATCTTCAGTTTGTCTTATCAGTTCATCTTCACCACTAATCCTCGGGATGATCTCATTTACCATGGCACCATGATGGGAATGGAGGAATCAGATGTGCATTTCACGTCTTCATATCAGAAAGAGCCCTGTGACATTACCCAACAGCAAATCTCTTTACTGCTTTATGTTCTGCATTTAATTGGATTTGGCAATAAATTATGGCAGTCTTGGGGATCCATCATGTCCTACCTCAGTCCTGTGAGGCAGCCGAGCAGCCCAGCTTGTTATGTTTCCTGAGCAGCAATTATGGGTGATTTTTGACCAGAGCCAACAGAGTTGCACAGGAGACACTGTTTGCACAATCATGATATCCTAAAATTGATGGATTAAACATTAAACAATAAAATAAATACACTCTTATTGTGGAGAAGAGTGTGCCTATTAAAAAAAAAAAAACGAATAAAAAAAAATAAATAAATGGTGCTTGATTTACCTTTCTGTTTTCTGTATGCTAAGTCAAGACACCAAAAACATGACAAAGTTAATGTTTTATATTGTCCTTTATGATATTCTAATTGTACTAGATGTGCATGTAAATGTCTTTTTTAATTTGCTCAGAGTGATTTATGCACATCAAAGAGGCTAAATAAATAAATAAATAAATAAATAAAATGACTGAGAGCGAAAATTGTGCCAATGTTATGGCCAGTCCTATTAGAGCCAAATATCATTTTCCATCACTGTTAGCTAATCACTTCTAATGGCTATTGTGTGATACATGATGCAATTAAAAGCTAATGCTTAGTGCAAATGTGATTATATTGGGCAATCTGATTGGCATTTGGGGATTCGTGTTTCAACTCCACGTTGCTTTAAGCCTGTCCACACTATCAGAGGAGCTTGGGTTGCTTCCAAAATGTGTCAGGACACAATCCTGTGTGCATTACACTGATCATCGTAAAATACATGATATTATTGGAGAGAGAGAGAGAGAGAGAGAGAGAGAGCAAGAACGAAAGAGAGAGAGAGAGAGTAGCCTTCTATAACCCTCTTTACTCGGCCCCTCTCTCCTCTCGACCCTCCCCCACTCCTGCCCTGTCACTGTCAGGCTAAACTCATGATGAATTGCCCTGTCAACAGAATTCATTCAGGGACCAATTAATCCTGTAGAAATGAACTACAGCCATCAGATGCTGGAAAACTCATGAAAGAGTTGAAACAGTGGTTTATATGCAACAGAGGAAGCTCAAGATGGAAGCAAGAATGTAATCAAGAAAAATTGAGGGAGTTGAGAAGTCAAAATATACGATATAAAATATACAAAAGTAGGAGTGTTTCATGCAGAGTAAAAATGACTTGAATAAAGAAAAGTTATGCTCAGCTATTTCTGCTTGCCAGCTAAATGTTTAGTTCAGGAGCCATTATTGTGGAGTTCAATTCAGGAAATCTAATTTCTTTCAAATTTGCATTTGAGGTTATTTATTTAAGTACAAGATACAAGGTTTTTATAGCTTCGTCATAAAAATTTAATGGAGAAAAGCCAACATCGTTATTTTATCTCTATTTCTGAACTTTATTATTTTTTCAGTTATTTATTTTATTTATTACTGCATTTGAAAGGTTAAGAATAAGAATGGGTTTGACTACTTTTTGTGCAGGATTTTACATTTTAGCCACTCAAAACACATTACATAGGTCATACAAAAATTACATTGCAGAATCTAAATACTACAATAAGCATGAACAAATTCATTAATTAATTACAATAATAATAATAATAATAACTGTTTTTTTTTAACAATTTGACAGGGGGAAAATGTTCCCATTATTAATCTTATATATAATTTCACTCTCTCTCTCTCTCTCTTTATATATAAAGAGAGAAATCTTCAAATAAAGCATGGGCAAAAGAGAAAACAGCAAGAAAACTGAAATAAGAAATGAGCGAAGAATAAGATTTTTATAGGAAGTGGATGGGATATAGTAAGTATTGTGTGTGCATTAAAGAAGTGAGAGCTAGAAATTGTGCAAACAAAAGTGCTCCAGAGAAGTGCCTGTGTCTAGGGACTGCACTGAAAGTTAGCCTGACAGGACTTGGTCATTTAATGCTTTAGTGCTCTGAAGACAGGTCCTGTCATAGCGGCCAGTGCTACAGAAATCCCCTGGTAGTCCGTTTATTAATTATACTGAAGAGTGAGGGGGCATCCCACTGTCTCGCTCCAGTCCCTGTCAACCCCATCAGCTGTCATTCAGCCCTCTATAAACACTTCCTATAGCATCACTCAGCAGTTAACACAATAGAACCCAGACCTCCAATGCAAATAAATGCACAGCTTTTCTTCTAAAAGCTGCCATGGCTTTTCATTTAAAGAGCTTCATGAGCCTCAAGAGACTATAGTGTTATGTCTGACCTCATACATACTGTAGAGTGACAGGTGGATGATACAGCAAGATTTGAATGGAATGAAAGACTGCATTTCTCTTAGAGCTGCAGTGAAAACAGATATTCGCTTTTCATATGGCTTTGTGAAAAAGAGTTCTGGGACCAGAAGACCAACAAAAATTAACTTTGATGCAGTAAAAAGTATTTAAAAAAACAAGTATTAGGTATACAGTACACATTAAAAGGTTCTTGACAATATAGCCTTGTCAGTATGTTTGAGTTTGCAACTACTAAAGCAAAAAGAAAAAAGAAAAAAATTACTCAGTGTTATACAATTCAATCAAGTGTACTATGCAAATAGTATCTAAAATTTTATGCATTCACAAATATAAAATTAGTTTTTATATTTCAAATATAATGTAAAATAGCCCTTATTTGACAAAGTTGCTTCACAGTTATATGTGACTAAAGTCATCTGTCTCTATACAAATTCACACATATATTTATTTTTTTCTCAAGTGACAAGAAAATGACTAGAAAACACAAATGCAGTTTTGCTTAAAATTATGCAGAGTTTAGTTTTTAAGGTCTTAAGTCAGGCTTACAGTACATCGTGCATGAAGAGAAATCTTGTCATGTAACTGCTGCTGGAACATTTTAGACCATCACCAAAAATTGTCTACATATCTACAGCAGTCAAGCAGTTTTTTTTTTGTTGAAAAAAAGTCTTGTAGACCATTATATTGGGCAGACCTGACACACCCTTTTAAAATTGCTCAACACCAGGAAGTATAATTAAGTAGAGGATCTTGAGAATACACAAACCATTATGCTCTCATAGTGAATGAGTGAGTGTGTGAAAGAGTGGAGTCACATGGCTTATATGCTCTTAAACTAATTAGGAACAGGTGAATCAGCTGTCAAGGCTGGTGGTTTAACAAGCCAGAGATCTAAGGAAACTGGCCAGCTTGAGATGTGACATGTAAACACAAGCATCCCTGACAATGGTACCAATATAAAATAGGAATCTTCAATCTTGCCTACCAGTAGCAGGTGTGGCAGCAGAGGGTATTTTCAGAGGGTCTTGGTATGTCAAAGCCACTCCCTTGAATTTCTCATGTGACTAAACTAAATGTGTTTTCAGAAAGAGCATCGGTCTTACCCGCAGTATGGAGATTATAGAGCAGTTGAATATCTAATTACACTTTGCATAAGTATGGGTAATGCAAAACAAATCTATATATTACAAAATATTAACCCTATGGGAGCCTTGGGTGGTTTTATTATATTATATTCCTCATGTATTTTGAATCATATTTGGCCTTTGAACTGGATTATGGCCTCAAAGCACTAACCAGGTCACAGTGGTGTGTGTATACACGTTCCATATGGCCAGTGTCAACATGTAGGACACACAATACAGCTGCACACCACAATGCTGCCAAAAGTTACTCTAGATCAAGCCCATTGTGCCAGAGTTGATCAGAAGGTGAATATTTCATAGGTTCTTTTCTCTGCATGTGAATTGACACTGCAGTCAGAGCAGAGGCCCGGCAGCTGCGAGGCAAAGGCTACAGGCAGGTATTCCCTTACCTAGACTGGAGGATGTGGCCAAACACATCTACCTTCACACCTACACACACACATGTATAAACTTTATCCAGTTTAGGAAACAAGGAGAGCATGATAATATGAGCATACAGTATTTTACAAATTGCTCAACAGAGCATTATCAGACTAACAGATTCCAGTTCCAATTTCAATCTCTCTAACCTTCAGCAACATTCACTTCAACCATGAACATTATCATAAAATATGTTTATTTTATTTTCTGAGCAAAATAAAAATAATTGTGAAAGAAAAAAAATATCATGTCACTTGCTAATTACACCTTGCTGCAAATTGTACTTGGTGTATAACTACAGCACAACGCTGTGTATTTTTCTCCCCCCACATTTTGTGACATGAAGAATTATGTGGCACAAAGTGAGACAGATCCTCTCAGGATAAGAAGCAAGAAGAATCCAAATACTCTAAGGATGTTGTGCTGGTGAATATAATTAATTAAACAAGTCTAATTAGGAATGAGAGAGCAGGTGCAGCCTGTGGTGTGATGATGCTGACAGGGAGACAGTGATGAGAGAGAGAGCGAAAGAAAGAGACAGAGAGAGAGAGAAACCATCCGACTAAAGACTTACAGCCTGACATGAGGAGGAACAAAAAGACATACCAACTTTCTGCATTTTGTGATGTGATCCCTCAGAGGAATACAGAGGTACACTAAGGAGACCAAAACACAGTAGGGGTCACTCCTCTCCAACAAACACATACATACATACACACACACACACACACACACATACACACAAAGAAACACACACACACACACACACACACACACTTACACACACACACACACACACACACACACACACACACACACTCCTGTTAAATCAAATGCTAAGTTTACAGCAGTGAAGCGAGAAGCCCCTGTCCTCCTCAATCCTCATCTTGTTCTCATTTATGATCCATTCTATATTAACAAGCACCAACAGAAACATATACTCATTTGACTTTTTGTGCTATCTAAATATTTGTGATAAAACAATCACAATCTCAGAGAATTTTTTTTCAGTTCAATATTCCATGTAAAAATTCTGTTTTTTAAAAGTTTTTAAAAGTGTTTGGAAGTTTTGAATGCTAACTACACTATTAATCAATAAAAAAAAGTATATATATATATATATATATATATATATATATATATATATATATATATAATACATTGTTAATATTAATGGCCGAGGTGTATTTGGTTGAGTTTGAGGTAAGATATAGATTTTTTTTTCATTGCAATCAGCCCATGGAAAGAGGAGATATGCAAATTTGAAATTTAAATGGAAAATGTCCTTAAATCATGTAAAAAATCGACCTTGGAAAAATCATTAATTTTGAAAATTCAACAGATGGCGCTGTAGAATTTTGAAATCCATGCTTATAAGCGTGAAATTTAAATCGACTTATAAAAACGCGAAGTTCATTTCGGGAACTTTTACAGGAACACGTAAAAATGTTTGTTTATTCCAAAATTTAACAGATGGCCTTGTACATTTTTAAAAACACGAACAAAGTTGTAGGCACATCTAGTTTACAAGGAAGCCATTGAAATATCTAAAAATCAGCTATAAATGTAAACTTAAAGCCATTCCTTATAAACAATAAAGATTTTTACCTGGGAAACACATTAGTAAAAGTTTAAATAAAGCTGTGCTTATTAATTCATGTAAATCAGGTTTTCTCTTTCTTGTATTCTTTATTCTATTTTTGTAATATTCAGGCATCTCTTTCTTTAATTTGAGCTAGGCTGCATGTGCTGGTAATGTATCCCACATAATTTCTAAATAACTTACATTGACAAATTCATTAAAGCAATCTACAAAAATCCATGGCCTCAAAGCAGTAGAAGTTTAGATTTAATAAAAATCTTCCTACGAGCAAAAACACTTTGATCAATTGCTTGTTGAACATGTACAAAATACCTTATATTGTGTCTCTTTAGCTTAAGGCATATAATTGTGCTTATGCCACATGATTCAAAAGGCAAACCCGATGGTGTCAACTATTGCCTAAGAATCATATTAGAGCCAAGGAATGTGGCACCAAACAATTTTACCTTATGTGTAAAACACTGAACACATGCTATCCTTGACTTTTCAGGATGATGAAATGGGTTATGCATTATGAGTGAAAAATCTCTGGGGCCAAAAACACAATAAAAAAAAGAGGTGATCATGTTAAATAAGGCCACTTGGCACATGCGAGTGTGTGTAGCAGAGAGTCCACATTGTTTAAGTGCACTCTGAAGAGGGGCGATTGGCCCATTTTATCACAATTTGCTCCCTAACAGGTTACAAATGTGGCATGTGATGACAATAACGAGGCTTGATGTCACTTAGTCTGCTAGAGGTGTGCGTGTGGAATAGTAAATCAGTGTGTGGGGAGAGTTGGGAGGGTGATTCTGTTGCTGTCCTCAAGCTTTCTACTTGCAAGGTGACAGGCTCCTTGGTCACAGAAAGCTTTAAGCACCCAAAATCATAATAAATTACAGTACATCCAATTTGTGTCAAAAAAATGTCAAGCAAGAGCGAGAAAAATCCAGCAGGGACTTTATTATCCCTTTAGTTCATTCACTTAAATAGGATTCATGGAGAAGTGTTGAGGTGTGGAGAAATACAGTGGCATGTACAATACTAAAAATCCAACAAGTTTTTATTGACTTAGGCCCTTAATTTTTAAGAATAGAAGATAAAAAGATAAAAGCAGCAATACATTTAAATTTTGATCTCTTTCGTAATATACTGTAAATCCATATTTATTTTGACCAAACTTAAGATGCTTGTGAAAAAAGTGCCACATTTGACTGAAGGAGAAGGTGTGGACATACCTTCTGTGGAAGCTGATAGTCAGAAATCAGAAGGTGGAGCCATGACACGTACTTATAGAATCGCTCAGTTCAGAGGTGTATGTAGGTAACATTGAGCAGATGTAGGTCCCAATTATCCCTGGGGAACTTGGACCAAGATGATGATGTTCAAGGCAAAAAGTCAAGAGGCAGGGTGATTAGATGGGGAATTGTAAACAGCAAGCTGCAGATGCAGAGAGAAGCCATTCCATCTGTAGAGAAGAATTCAGTTAAATGCTTTGCAAAATGCTGTTGGAACTCTTTAAAATCCCACTAAGTTAGTGGAGCGATAGAAGAAAATCAACAAGAACCTCCAAAAGTGGCTGGGAATCCAACGCTGTTTCTATTCAGTTTAATTGTACTGTACATAAGATCTAGTTCTTATTTTTTTTTATCAGTGGTTTAAGATAGCAACATGCAAATTCATAATGATTACAGAAGACCTATTGATGATCAAGTCAGAGAAGCATGCATGATAACAAGCTGGTTAATTGTCCAAGAATTACAATGCCCCTATAAACAAAGCAAGGTCCATAAAGACATGATTATCCAGGATTGCTGTGGAGGAACTTGAGTGACCTGCACAGAGCCCTGACCTCAACCCCAATGAACTTCTGAGATGAATTGAAACACCAACTGTGTGCCCTCCTTGTCTGGCCTCACAAATGCTCATGTGGTTGAATGGGCACAAATCCCCAGAGCCAAAATCCATTGGAAAGCCAGAATCTATTCCCAGAAGCGTGGAGGCTGTAAAGGTGGACCAACTCCAAATGAATTACAATCATTCTCTTTATAATGGGATGTTCAATAGACATATAGGGGTATAATCATCAGGTATCAACCAGTGTGGGCCATATACAGTAGTGTACACTGACATTGACTTCATTAGTACTGTTGATGTACTCTATTGCAAGACCACAAAGATTTAACACATATCAAAATAGCACATATCAAAGTGCCCTACAGAATATAAAGAAACCATCAATTGTTCTATTATGTAACTTTGTTTTAGAAGTATTTGGGCTCATTAGAATTAATTATTAAATAAATAAATTGCAGGCATACATGTATTTAATGATGTCTACACTATGGCATTAGCTCTATCTGATGGATAATAAAAGATGGTTAAAAACACAATAAGGATGTGAAATGTTAATTTCAAATTGTTAATTTGAAAAAAACATATAATATAGATGGGGAAAATAAGAAGGATAGTAGAGCTTTTCTTGTCAGTTTTATTGACATTCTGGTCCATGTTCAGTTGTGTGCTATCACCTACTGCACATATATCCTAAATAACTAAGTAAGATGTATTTTTTTCAGGAGGGATAGATCCATCAGGAATTACAGAAAAATGTATTAAGAAACCTTCGCCACGTTACTAAAACCTAGAAAGATAGGAATAAACTGTCAACTTTGTTAAAGAAATGTGGTACAGAAAAAAAATCATGAATGGAAATCACTTAAACACTTGGTGAAGTTGCATGGTAAAAAAAAAAAAAAAACCTAAGAGCCCAAAAAGTCACCACCTGGATTTAATTAAGCAAATAGGTATGAGCATTCCTTTGAATAATTACTCCAGTGATTAATATGTTTGAGCTGGGAACATGTTATTTCAGCCTAACTGATGCAGTGAGTAGTTTTTCCTTTCTTAAACAACAATTTCAGAAAACATATTCTGTGAAACCAAGAAAAGAAATCAACTAAGGAGACTGTTAAAAGAACTAATAGTGGGTTAAGAACTGAAAAGTGCATTATTAAAACCTAGAAGGATTGTGGTGAGCCATCATCTCAGAGAAAGAAATTAAGTCAGAAAAACATTCTGAATGAGTGTAATAGGAGATCATTTAAACGCTTAGAGAAATCAACTCGTAAACAAAAAGGCCAAAAAAAAAGTGAAACCCACAGCTGTTTAATAGGGAAATAAAGAACATTTCCACACACACAATGCAAAAAAAACTCAAGGGATTGGGACTAAAGAGTTGTGCAGTCTTAAGGAAACCACTTATTAGTGAGGCTTATCAGAAAAAAAGGCTTCTATTTGCTAGGGAGCATAAAGATTAGACTGTGAAGCATTGTAAAAAGGTTGTGTGATGATTCCAGATTTACCCTGTACCAGAGGGCATATGATGGGCATATCAGGATAAGAAAGGAAGCGAATGAAGTGATTTACCCATCATGGCTACAGTACTGTATATAAGCCAGTGGGAGCAGTGTTATGATCTGGGGTTGCTTCTGTTAGTCAGGTCTAGGTCCTCAACATTATGTGCCCCAAAAAATTAGGTCAGCTGACTATTCAAATATACTGAATGCCCAGGTTGTTTTATCAACAGATTTTTAATTTCCTGATGACACAGGAATATACTAAGATGATGATGATGCCAGGATTCATTCGGGATAACAAGAGTGGTTCAGAGAGCATGAGACATTTTCACACATTGATTTGCCACTGCTGAGTCCAGACCTTAACCCCATTAAGAATCTTTTGGATGTGCTAGAGAAGACATTACGTGGTCCGGCTCTCACATTAGGAATACAAGGCCTTGGAGAGAGATGAATGTGACACTGGACAGAAATATATATATAATATCTACAGAAATATATATATAGCATCTCACGCCACTACAGATTTCTTAATGAATGACTGTCGGAACACAGTTTTACCACTTGCATAACCACACCAGACTGAACAGATGTAAAAATGCTAAATTTACATCCTAAGAGAGTTAAAAAGACATATTTAAAAATTTAAATCCCCAACAGGGGTACAGTCTCAAAAAGTTTTTAAAAAAGACTGCAAATTTCATATGTATGCTCCTCCACTATAGTCTTGATGACAGACAGCTCTATATTTTCTCAGCATGGGAATCTATTAATTGCAGCATGGATGTGGACAAAAATGAGTGAAAGTTTTTTTTATTATCGAGGAGACAGTTAAGCTTCTGCATCATCACTTGCCAGAAAATAAATTATTAGTGGTGAGTGGCCATGTCTGAACTAAATACCACAACAGCAGGAGAAAGGGGTAACCAAAAGATCCACTTCTTTCTTAAATCATTTATTTTCATCATAAGAAAAGCTGAGCTGTGGAAGAAATGAATCAGCCTCACCGTTTTCAATTTATTTCAATTTTAGAAAATCATCAACAATACAGTGTGCACAGTCCAATACAGTTCTGAGACAAAATGACATCCGTTTAAGCGCGTAGTACAGTAAGCACCATGTAGCTTTGTTCTCCCCCAATGTCTTTTTGGGTTTCATTTAAATGAGGTGAACTGATCCAGCTATGTATTTGGAGTCACAGTCTTGCAAGAGTATACACGAGGAACCAAAACACCAAACCAGTGTTAGTTTTTTTAGGTATATTAGACTCACTTTGTCAGACCGAGGAACAAACCCGACTTACGAATGTGCTCCAGAATGTAACCCGGTCATAAGTCTGGGACTTACTCTATTTAAAAATGTGATAATTGTCCTGATATGACATGTACAAGATCTGATCTTAAATTACCCATTATGGAGTCTATTTTTCATTACATTTCTTTTAATAAAGCATTTAAATAGACTTATCATATTATAAAGAGTCCATTAACTAATGATCTGTTTTCATTTTTAGAGAGTAAGGAATAGGGCAGAGAACAAGTGAAAGCTACTATAAAAGAGCAGTCGGATTAGGATGAGAATTTTTTAAAAAGGTAACAAAAGGGAGTTCATTAAAATACGGGTAATTGTCTCTTGGGCTTCAACTGCCCCTTTTTGTGGGTAAACCATCACAGTGCTATAATTGTCTTATCACTTGCCTTCAAGGTTTTCAAGAAGTGGGATTACTTTACTTAATTTAAATGCCACAAGATGGGGAGGAACTTGATGTCGTCCCCACGTTCCCCCTCCCCCACAGATGCCAACGTTTGCATGTGCATGCAGGCACACACACACACACACACACACACACACACACACACACACACACACACACACACACACACAGTCTCATTGTAGCATGGAAAAAAACATATTTAAAGAAACACATTTAATACTACATTTTAAATTAAAAAGTCAACAGCACTTCAGTCCAATTCTAAGATGTTTTATTCTTCATCTTTTTATACCTGTACCTTTTTTATGTCACATTGTTCTCATTCTGACCTCAATACTTAAAAGAGCCCAGGGATTTACAGGCAATCGCTGTGTTTGTGATCAATCAACAATTTCTATAATGAGAGGGCAAAGGGCACAGGCATTTTTAAATGCATAATCAGGTTTATAAGATATTTATTAATTAGAGGCGTGTTACTTCATTACAGGAAAAGAAACAGCTTTTGTGGCACTGAGGTTTGTTTAACACAATGTATTCTGTAGGGAAATGCTGCAGTGTTGATTATAATTAATTTTACTTCATGCAGAAGCTTGTGTTAATACAATACACTTTGGATGTGGGTCCTTAAAAGAATAAAATCCTGAAGGTAAACCAACTGTCTGACATTCAACTTGATGAACTGTAAAAATGTGAGAGCTATTAAATAATATACACATATACGCATTTGCACACAATATCAATTAATATAAAAAAGAACAAACTTAAAATAATGATATGATATGATTTCATCATGAGCAATGTGTATTAAAGATGTGTTTTTCTTTCCATGATGCTTATGAAGCAGTTTAGACAATAAGAAAAACTACTTGAGAAATTATTTTACTCAATAATATTGAATATTTCCACAATGATGAAAATAATCTGCAAATGTTCTATATATGAGAAATGCTCATATATAGAAAAGTGCATCACTTCCTCAGTTATCAGTATGTACAGTAATAACTAATAAAGATCACAAAACTCACAGAACTGGTAGTTCCTAGAATATAAAAATCTACAAAAAAAAAAAAGGTAGAGCATTTTCATATTTAGCTCCTAATCTTTGGAATAGCCTTCCAGACAGTGTTCAGGCTGAGACACAGTCTACAAGTTTAAAAGAGGACTCAAGACGCATCTCTTTAACTTGGCATACACATAATTCATCCCATAACCTCGTACATCTAAATGCACACTCTCATTTAGTGCTGCTAATACCCTGAACAGAAAGTTAGCTAATTCTTTCCACCTGTTCTTTATTTTTCTACCCATCCCAAGGTATCTGGAGATTGTGCCAGCTCCAGTAGACAAAGTCCAGCCCTGCGAGGATCCTAAGGCATCCAGAGAAGGACCAGCTTCAGCTTGATTCTGCTTAATGATGGTTTGAAGCTGCTTCTCCTGAGCTCCCAGTGATCCAGACCCCCCTCTGCCCTCAGCACCTGCTGACTCATTCCTGTGCTAACCTGGACTTCAAGTTAACTTAGACAACTTTTGTTATATTAAACTTCCAGCAGCCTTACACACATAATGTCATTATATAATTCCTGTTATCCATTATCACCCAAATGAGAATGGGTTCCCTTTTGAGTCTGTTTCCTTTTAAAGTTTCTTCCTATTGCCATCTCAGGGAGTTTTTACCTTGCTACCATCGCCAACACCCTTGGTTTGCTCATCAGGGACCAGGGATCTTAGTATTATCTAAACACATTTTTTCTTACTCATACACACTTTCATAAAATTTCTAAATATAAAAAGTAAATATTAGTTGGTTAGCTAACTGACAATTGTTACTGGAATTTTAGTAGTTTGTCCCCAAGTAGCTTAGGGGCATGACTCTACAAGACTTCTGGAGTGAGCTGGTGGTGTTTGGGATGAGGATGTTAGTGGTGCATGGGTTGTGGGGTGTGGTCTCCATGGATCAGATTTGTTTGCCCAGTGTATTCCATGGGCACTTGGTCAGACTGAGATCTTGGGAATTTGGAGGCTGGATTAACAACCTTGAACTCTTATGCCTGATAAGGTAGTTAAGCTCCATACCTGGCAGGCTGTGATGCATCTGGCCTTCTGATACCTTTCTATCATGGCCAGCACTGACTTTGTTCAGCAATTTGTGCTGCATTAGCTTTTCTGTGGGATGAGACTGGAGGAGGTGGCCATGAACCTTGAGTGGTTATATTCCTGTCTTTAGTTTACTAGTACAGTGAATCCTTAAATTATGAACATAATTTGTTCTGGAAGCGGGGTTCGTATTTCAAAACACTCGTAAATCAAATTTTCCCATAAGAAATAATGAAAACTCAAATTATTCGTTCCACAGCCCCCAAAAATAAATACATAAAAATAATTAATACAAAATATAAAGTACAAATAAAACATATTAACCTACACTTTACCTTAAAAAAAAGTGCAAAAAAAAATCCCAACAGATAAGCGTTTCTGTTTATGCGCGCAGGCGCTGTGTGTGTGTGTTTGTTAGAGCAGAGAAGGAATCAGCCCCACCCCCACTCATCTTACACAGTAAATCTTTCTCCTCTCTTATTTGAGTTTCACACACACACACACACACACACACACACACACACACGCACACAGACACACACATTAACAAAAAGACTGTTTTATCTAAAACTCACATGAGCGCATACTAATGGAATCACTGGTTTGAATTAACCTGCACTTTACTTTTAAAAAGAATAGAGACAGAGCCGTGTTTCTGTGTAGAGCAAAGAGTGTGTGTGTGTGTGTGAGTGTGTGTGTGTGTGTGTGTGTGTGTGTACCATTGAGAGATAAGCATTAAGAGCAGGCGAGACGATTACCCTCAATTCTGCAGCGCAAGAGAGAGAAAATACATTTACATTTAATTGTGATCACGTGACGCTTGGCATCAAAACAAGAAGTGCATGTGTGCTACATAATACTTGGTACTGGTAAACTAAGACTTGCTCGTTTTTCAAGTCAAAATTTTTTTCAAGACTGACAGTGTGGATGATGATGATGATGATGAGCGTATAGCCTCCAGCACTACTTGATATTGTCCAGATATTGTAGCAAACAATTCATAGTGGCATCTTAAATCTAATTTAATTCAACACATTCATACTTTAAAATATCAAAGAATTTGGCAAGATAAGCTAGCTCACTCAACTAGCTCCTTTATGTTATCACAATTTGGACATTAAGCTTCTGATATTTACAGGCTTTGGCTCCCATAATGTGCAGGTTATCATCAATCACACTTTTAAAGTGGTAAAAACAGTTATACCTATTAAATTGGCACAGGGATGTCTCAGATGTTGCTGGTGCTACTAAGCATTTGATGCCTGAAGCTGCTTTATCTTTTACTTACTCTCACTTATCATCATACCGCTTTATCTTGTATATAAGGTCACAGGGGGCCTGAAGCCTTTCCCAGGAGACTTAGGGCATGGGTATCCATTGCAGGGCACACACACACTCATTTGAACATGGCAATTTGGGAATGCCAATTAACCTAATATGCATGTCTTTGGACTGTGGGAGAAACATGCAAACTCCATGTACACAGACTATGAGGCGGAAATCAAACCAGACCCTTGAGATGCAAGGCAACAATGTCAACCACTTATCCACTGTGCCACCCTGAAGCTGCTTTATTTTTTATAAAACTTTAAAAGCTTTAAATTTGCACATTAAGTATATAAATAAATAGATTTATTCATCTTTTAAAATCTTGCTGTTACAGTAAACATATACTCAAAAAATGTTTACTGTAATTTTTTACTTTTTATCTATGATTACCAAAGTAATCTTTGCATGAATCTGCAACTGTGAGAGAGTAAGTCGCTCTATGTGGAATAGAAAATTGATCTCCCACTTAAATATTTTATTTTGATTAAGGTATCTTAATTAAGGCGCTTTGTCTTGACATTAAATAGAAAGATCACAGCCTGACTACCTACCATGTACACACTTTAAGTGAATATTTAAGAAGTCTTCCTCTCTGCGTTAATTTAAATCCAGAGAGGAATACTAATTTAAATCCAGAACTTTTGACAGTGCATTTTTTGAGGTGTTGGTAAGGCTTTTGTTCAGTGTTTGGATCAAATACTGATTTATGTCCTGTGTTGAGCAGTTATCATTTTTGTCCTGCCTCATTACTCAAAGTGGAAAATGAAAAATGAATCTGTTGCTAAATAAGAGTCAGCTCTTAGGATAAGGAAATGCAAAAAAATATCCAGAAATGACTAGAGAATAGGAAAACTGTGAACATAGTTACATACACTTCAATGTGATATGTTCGTTAGCTTTTTATGTTGAAGCTTCATCATGTTACATTTATTTTGTGTTTAACAAGGATACACCAAACTCTTGCTTACACTTACAAATCGCGAATTAAATGGTTAATTGTTCTGTGGATAGTGTAAAGGGTGAAAGGGTTAATTTGCACTTTCAGTGCAGAGGTTAAAGGCAAATGAAAGGCAGAGCAAATGCCCTGTGTAGAGGGCAAATTAGCTTGAAGACAAGCCAGCTGTGTTTATCACTTATTCCTAAACACAATAGGATCACGATAATGCAATTTATTTAGCACTAAAAGGGACTACACTGTGTATGGCAGTATAGATTCTGCTATAATGGTTTAATTATGTATTGTTAAACACTTAAAGTAGTACATTTAATTGATATACTGTAGGTTGTACAATTTTGAAACAAAAGTGAAAGTGAAAGTTTTAGCTTAATGATAATGAACATTATCCATTGGATTGATACAGCGAAAAAGTCATACTGCAGTTTATTTATAATTTTAGCCCCATTGCAATGAAATAGGACTTGCATGTTATTACCTCTAGGCATAAGGTGGAATGCTAAATTTATTTTATACAACGTATGGTTTATATTCAAATAGTTGCATTTTCTGAATATGAAAATGACATAGTACACCCTATATTCTTGATCACCCACACAATATGTGACAGGCATTTATGTTCAACTTCAGCTAGGGTTGCTTTCTGCTCATCACTGACCCTGACCCTCACCATTATTTGGGTGTTCTTAACACTGTGCATCCGAAACACACCAAATTCAGTTCCTTAATGTTCTCTATACGAATTATTATTCAGTAGCATCCTACTATCAGTATCAGTAGTAGGCATCAGTAGAGTCCTGATTCGTGTTCTAATCTCATTATGGGTTTAACTTTGTGGCGTGTACTTACAGTAGTTTTATGCTGGCAACTTACTTTTGACGATACACGTCAAAATTTGTAAGCTTTATATTGGGCAGGATTTGCTGTAATCAGCTCTATAATCAAATCTATGTTCGATGACTCTGATAATGTCTTAAATTATTTTTAAGCTTCATGTTTAAGTTATTATTTGACTAGGAGTCAATTAGTTTTTTTAAATAGGGCTAATTGGTGTTAAATAACTTTATTCATTTAATAAGCAATGAAGTATTATTCTATTTAATAATATACATTTTTTTAAGAAATCTACAGAACAGACAAAAACAGAGACTGTTTATCCTTTACTAGAACAAAGCCACCGAACAAAGCAATTAATGAAGTTTATTAATGAAGTGTAAACTTAAACAATAAACAATAATCATGTTGGCATATAACTAATTAGTGACTCAAATAAATATTTCAGTTTAAAGCAGTGTACAACAGTATTATTTTTATATATCTTGGTGGAGTTAAATTACCTGGCTACTTTTAACTACTAAATTACAAAATTTTACCAGTGAGTCATTTATGAAACTCATGTAAGATTTTAATCAGTCTGGTATTACTAGAATGCATGATTTAATCACTAAGTTTAAATTGCATTCACTTATGGGGTTAACATTAATAAAACTTTAGCATACTCTGGTTTATTTAACATAATATTCTGTTAAACAAATGTTATGTTGCAAAACGTCTCCTTGTTGAAATCATGCTATATGCAGTATAGCACAGTAACACATTCAAATCTAAATGTTTGTGTATCCTTAGTACAAAATAACATTAATAACTTTTTAAATTACAGAAACGATACATTTTGTGTATTTTTCAAATATCTTCTTTCATTATCAGAAACAACAAAATGGTCAAGTTATGTATGCTAATGAAAAGTGCAATAAAATATTCTGTTAGTCAAATAAATCAGACATTATTTCAAGTAGTGGATAATTGTGAATATATTTTACTCCCATTTATACTTCCAATTTTTGAATTTTACAAGTTGAACAACATCATGATATGAATTATAAATATATGCTGCTAAACAAGATAAAAGTAAAAAGAAACTGCTTATATTTATAACATTTTACAAACATTCATTAACCTTTCATTTAAAATTTCCACTTTAAATTTTAAAGAAACAATTAGCATACTCTAAGGAGGCTTACTGCTAAGCATGCAAGCATCAAATCAGTGTTTAGGTGATATGAAAACATTGACATACTGCATGTGGTTAATTTTAGTCAATCATTTTTTTTTTTTTTTTAAAGAAATTAGGATGTAAAGCTGCTGCTTTGTAAAAGAAATTGCCATACATATTTACATGGCATACATGTAAATATGCATACATTAAATAAATGATTGCAGCTTTCCATGTTGAAATATTTTAACATTACAGTATGTATTCTTGTGTGTCACTGCGACACTCGCTGAGGCAGCTATTACTAGTGATAGACATCCTCCCTGTGCTGGAAATGAGCAATTGACCCTGCCTGATTCTCCAAAACTGGCGTCGCATCATAACCTGAGGGAACGTGTTGTCATGCGAATGAGATAAGTTTATTTTCTACAATCCAGCATTTGTTCTGACAGGCAGGGAGTCTGCACGGCAGCAAAGAGGACCAGCGGGGATTCTGTCCTCGACGCACGGCGAGGAACGAGTGACGGGTGCACAGCGTTTGGCCATCACCCAAATCTCTGCCTCCACCTTCTGTGCAGGCCTCCAGCATGGGAGAGAAGCAGGAGGCGGCAATATTGTGGAACAAATTTCCCCTAATGTGAACCTGCTGGGCTGGGACTCGAAAAGGTAAGGTAGGCTCTGTATTCTACACACACACACACACACACACAAATACGACTGCACTTCTTTGTAGCATGGTCACTTGACAGAGAGGATATGGAAGCCTTTAAGCAGATCAGGGTCAAGGCTTCTGTGTTCCATCGTTTCAGAAAGGTTGCCAAACCCTCACTCATGACAGATCTCGAATTAAATCACTACACTACCTACAGCTGCAGTCAAACCCCTACTGTGTAAGCAACATGTTGGGCCTTAACTGTCCAAAAGAATGTCATGACGACCTTCTCTACCCTTGAGTTCAGTAACTATTTAAACTCTGAATAACAAGCAAACTAACATAATTCCCCATGCAATTTGTTATTTGCTGAGACTGAACACTAGCTAGTGTTTTGGAGCTCAAATCGCTTAAAATACCTTGACAATCTTAGGATGTGTGTGCACAAATCAAAGTCATGATAATTTGACATAAAATACTACATATAAAAAGTTATATACATATATATATATATATAAATACCTGTGTTGATAATGATGTAGGTAGAACCTTTTGTTAAATCTGTTATTGCTTTTATAAGATACATTAAATGTTACATTTTACTGTGACAAGCTTTTGCTTCCTTTCCTGTTAATTTATAATGTATTAAGTTCACACACACCAGAAAATAAAAAATAAAAGGCACTGTCATTAAAGTTTTGAAATTCTGAATATTTTTTTTTTTTCATAAACTTTTTTGACTACAAAACAAGCAAAATTATCCTATGCACAGGGCTTAAAAAGTAAGGGACTATGAGTTTAGTGTTTCACATCCACAAATGAGCCGTCTGTGTTATTTTCACAGTGTAGGCTCAAAGGCTGGATGGGGTGGCAGTGGTGGTGGTGGTGGTGGAGGAGATGATTTCTATTGCAGCAGCAGGGTCCCCAGCTGTCCCATTTGAGCATAGATAGGTGGCATGAGCTCAGGGACCACTTAACCTCAGCAGCATTTCAACTCAGGAAGTTCAGCAGCTGTTGAAATTCTGTGCCTCAACCCCACTTAAAATGCAAACTGTACACCCAGGGGGGACAACCAGCCATGCTCCCGAATTAACTGAGGAGTACAGGCTCTGCATAGCGGCTCCTTAGACGTAAATAAGCATCAATATCCGACGGGTCAGAAAATGAATTTTGGGTAAAATAAAGAATTTGTTTAATCAACATCATCTGATTAACATTATTCCACTTTTAATTTGAGTTCATTTCTTTTTGTCAAGAAAGAGAAAATTTGCTTGAAATGTAACTGATGAACTTTTTATTCTGGCATATTAAATTCATTTGGAAAAAGATGACCAGCACACTTAGTTTTTTGTTTTTTTTGTGACGACTAATAGACAATGTAATAACGTACTTTAGGAATATCAGACACTTTAAATTCCCCAATAATTATTATTATTTTTTTAAAACAGAGCAGTTTTGCATGAGCTAGAAGACAGCAACCTCACTTGAAAAACACATGCTTCAGTTTGAGATACATTATTTCTGACAGCTCGGACAAAAAGCCGCTGTTTTTGAAAGGGAGAACAACGCATTGTCCTCTCTGGAACCCTTCTGGACGGGAAGGGTCGTCTAATCAAGCGGCCGTCTTTCACTGTGAACAGAGGGAGGGAACTCAACCCAACCTCTACCCCAGGGACCCTTCAGTCGGCTTTAGGGGCCAAATGAGGTGTAAGTCTATTAAAAGGGAGTTTGTGTCCCAATCACAGACCCACTGGGAGCCTCTGTCTTGTCATTCAGGTTCGGCTAATTTTCCTTATGGTTCATGCAGCCTGATGCGAGGCCTCAACGGAGAAGGCTGAAAAGAGATCAGACATTAACAAATGATTATAGAGATTTTAAAAATGGCAGAAAATTAACCCTTTCAGTTGGTGCAAACATACTACAGCTATTTATTTATTTTTTAACCATTTAAAAAACATTATGTATGTTACTAGAAATTTAAATCTAAATAGTCTTACTTTCTTTAAACAATTTTGGCTTGGTTAACATAATTTTATAAAATGATTATGGGTTATAAGTGAATAAATAAATTAATTATTTAATCAATCTTGGATTATATATTTAGTGTGAGTAAACATAAATATGGAGATTCCTATAGGTCTATTCAAGCTTCAAATTATATGGAAAAAACTACATGCTTAGTATGTAGTAATTTTCAATTAACTTCCTAAACTTCATCTAACGTAAGTTTGCTAATAAAGCTTTACGGAATTTATCCTAAATCTTTCTATGGACAGTTTTACTCATCATTACTCATAATACTCATTGTTTTATGTGCACACTCAACAATCTGGTGTTGTTTTTTGAGCAAAGCTAACCAGAAAAACTAAGAAAAAAATGTTTAGGGCATCATTCTCTAGCAAACTGTCGGAGGTCAAGCTTTAAATAATGATAATAAACAACTATCATAAAAAAAGATAAAATGTACTATAAAATAAAACAAACAAGGGCAATGTAGTTTTAATTTTCTTTAACCCTCAACGTTATGTATACAGCACATTTAAAACATAGGATTGAACCAAGGATTAAAAACTGAACAAACAAATGAAAGCTTTAATATGATGAACAACTAATCATAAAACATAAACCTTGATCTAACTTTTAAAACTTTCTATCTGAACTTTGTGGTTTTGCATGGGTAAGGCCACCCCAGGAAGCATGGCCCATTTTTGATTTATTGAGGAATATAATGTGTAATGTGATTGACTACTTTAAAGTTCTTTCACTCCTCAGTGCATAAGGAAGGTGCTACCATATATAAGAAATTTTTATAATAGGATCTCATACACAAAGTGTAAAAAAGAGATTATGAATGAAGGCAAAAGAGGGAGGCAGAATCAGAATCATTCCATCATTATGAAAGGAGAGAAAAATTATTAGGCCCAAAAAAAAGTCCTCCCCAGACATCATTCAATCATCACACCGAAATGGGATCTGTACTTTATCAAAAATGAAAAAGAAAAAAAAATGGGAAAGTAACAATTGCATTCAGAAACTACCATACTAAAAGAGCTAATTAAAAGGAAAGCAATTTCACTATTGCACATTCAAACTCTCTAATTGAAAAGAAAATAAATACCAGCAGGAGAAAAGGGCCTGAAAGATTGAGGGAGGGAGCCGACATTCGGTCACTGAGGCAGATGGCAACAAATAGCTGAAAATTGTAAAGTCAATGGCAGCTCCCAGAACGACACTCACATTGTGTTCATTGATGACTTAAGGACCAATTCCATATGGTATCAAAAAGCTAATTGAAGCTGTTTTTTAACTGAAGTTCCAATCTGGTACGAGTTCAATTTAAAAGTTTTCAATTTTTAGAGTAATTCTGAATTTAATTTGCATATATAGACTCTCACAGAAAGATTCAGGGAAAGTTGTAATGTGCTGTGCATTTAGAAAATCCATGCTGTTGCGACTTCTTTTATCCGGCCTCATTCTTGACTTTGTAATTGTTTGATCGTTCAACTCGGAGGTCTAATTTACCCCCTGCTAGGCGGACTGTGTGTTACACCATTTTGTGAAACATTTAGCTGAATTTGAAATGAGCCACTGGCAGAAAAAAGGTCTGTGTTCCATGTGCGCTCACCTATTTATAGTCAAGTCTATGTGCATTTCATCAACATTAACCCTTTGGGCGGTGGCCACCCATATGCTTCTACCCCTGAGGTCAAATTGGGAGAATTATAGTCCTGCTGTACTTTTATCACCTTTGTATTATGTTTTTCTTATGACTGATTTATGTTTCCTGTATATAGATTATGCCAAATATGTAGTGCTAATATGACCTTAAATTTTATTGATGCTTCAATGCAACTTATGCAAAGCCTTTTTTAGTTGAAATGGTGTCTGATTTTAAGAATTCTAAATTTAACCGTGACATTTCACACCATAAACTATCCATTTTAGAGACTTGTGTCTCATATGTGTTGGACTGGAGTCTTCTGCTGTTGCAATTTTGCTGTTCTGTCAAATAAAATCATAGAATTATTAGCCATAGGCTTCTTCTATATTTGATCCACAAGACCTGCGAAAGGTTCTATACAGGATACTTAGCCGGTCACATTGCTCCCATTTTCTGTTCTGGTGTGAGATCAGAACCACATGCAGTGGCTGGGTTGTATCGGGCGTAAGGAAAAGGGTCTTGCCCATGGACCCAACAGGGGTGAATCGATTGTGGCAGGGCCCGAACCCCTGACCCTCCAGTCAGCAACCTAGATCCTCAACCACCTGAGCCACCACTGTCCTCACCTTCTTTGCAAGCTATAAAAAGGGATATATATTAAACAGAGTTGGATAGAAAAAGTCTATAATAATGAATATATACTGGTACAGTATAACAGAGTTGGAAGACTCTCTGCATAGTCCATATTGGTGATTCATGACAGACATGTATAGTGCTTACACCTGATCAGGTGGTCCCTGGTTCAAGCCCCAACACTGCTGGGCTGCCACTTGGTGTTGAACTGGCAACCTGACTCTGTAAGTTACTGCCACAGAAATGACAGATATATCCCAGTGTGGGGAGTATTCATCATTGTGTGTGTATTTGTCACTGTACCCTAAGCACTGAAAAAATATTTTACAGAAAACACAAGTTCTCAGAAGTTTGGGTGTTTTTTTTTTTTTTTTTTGCATGCACAATGCAATTGTTGCTGTGTACAGGACTGTCAAAGAAGTGTGTGTGTGTGTGTGTGTGTGTGTGTGTGTGTGTTATTAGTGACAATATTATCAGCAAAAAGTGGGCAGATAAATGCCTTTAGTTGTGTAGCTGTAGCCAGATGGGTAAGTGTACTCAACCACAGTAGCAGCTGTCACATTTTGGGTACTGCTAAGTGCTTCAGTAGTCAAGATTTCAGCTCTCCAAGTCTGTGAGCAGCTCGCAAACCAAAACATACACACACACACACACACACACACACACACACACACACACACACACACACACACACACACACACATTTACATAGGCACACATACAGTAACTGCAGTACACACCCAACCCATCCAAATACATGCGCTAAGGACACATAAAAAAGTGCTTTTTTGTGAGGTTTGCTGACATTTAATCCTGGAACTCAAAGGGTGATGTGTTTTCGAAAAACAGCAGTACTCTGGAGCCAATAGAAGACCTGAAATAAAACACATTCCCAAGTGCCTCCTCCAAAACTGCTCTTTCTTTCTCATCCAATTTGAACCGGAATGAATTCCCAATAAGACTGAGAGAGCCAGGAAGCTGCAATTTGTAGGATGAGCACACAGGGAATAGGTATACGCACAACTCTCATACACCCGTTTAGCGTAAAAGAAATTGAATATATGTGTTACCCTGTTCTTTATCAAGTTCATCATGGGTGCTTAAATGCTAATTTTGTGTGCAAATTTACCCAGGAGGGAATACTCTGCAAGCAAGAGTGAAAGCAGAGGCCGAACAGAAACTAACACAAACAAAAGCCATTGTAATTCCCCGTCTTTCATTATCTTTAAATACTGTAGCGTGCTCCCCTGTAGATTAACTGAGGTCTGAATAAAAGAATATGGCTTCTGCAGAGGTGTCCCACTGTTTGTTATTCAGGCAGATCTCAGAACGGAGATGCTAAATCGTGTGTGTGGCTGTTAGGTTGCCTCTATTACCATATGTGTGTCATTTCTAGAGACATGGAAAGGGTTGGGGCTCAACTGGGGACTATTGATCCTACAGTACTCCATTTCAAGTTAATTGTGCTTGAAATGAGGTGTATACAACTGTGCATTCACACACACACACACACACACACACACACGCTCGCACGCAAACACACACACACACACACACACACACATACAGGGCTATCAACATGGGCTGTAAAAAATATTTATTTATTTTCTTTTTTTTTCCCCATTCATTCATCCATTTATATTTGTAAGTCAAAATTTCACTTTTTTTTTTGCTAAGACGCGCAATAAAATGTGCAATCTCTAATTTAAATGTACTCCTAAATAACTTTTAATATACAACAGAAGAAACAGAAGAATCTGATTGGACAAGAGGCATTCAATGAGTGTTGATATCAGTGTGGTCCACAGAACTGAAAAGAGGGGAGAGCAGCTGCCTGCCAAAACCATTTTCAAACCAGTCATGGAAGCACTTTCAGCAAGAAAACCTTTTTCTCATTAGTAATGGCGTCATTCCTAATTGCCCTTCAACTGTCCGTGTTGTTTTGTTTATGACTAACAACTACAAAGCTACTGTAACTAGCAAGGCTCAATTTCTCACTTCTGATCAAGGGCACTACAAAGGGTGAGTGGAAGAACGGATTGTGTGCAAACTAGCTTTTCATTCAACGCTCTTTGGCATTCAACTATGGATTCCCAGAAATTAGCTGATTTCTAAAGATGAATAAGTGGAAATACAAAAAAAATCTCGTAAGTTTTTCATGACTGTCCAAAACCTCCACCTCATTCTCCTGATCTTTTGACTACATAGTGCCAGTAAGAATTTTAAACTATTTCACCCCCGTTAATGCAATAATTATTATTTCCCTGACCCATTTGACCCAAGTATATGACCAAAAATTTCATGTGAGGTCCTTTGATGAAAGGAAAAACACTCAAAAAAATGCATTAAATATCTGTAATAAATATTTACTTTAAGCGGATGTCGTGAGAATTGATTATTACATATGAGTATGGTAGGGCAGGAGTTTACAGAAAAGCAGTTTTGTTTCAACAGATGGTAATGTTAATTATGCACTTACACAGTGACACATTTCAAATCTTTCATCCGGAGTACTCAGCTAATGAAAAAGCTGTCGCGATTTTTCCTGAAGTGTATTTTAAAAATAATGGTTTTTGGAGTGTTTGAACAATTTCTTTTGTTGCATAAGAAAACATGTCAGTGGTTCACTGGTTAGAACTAGGGTGATCTGTGTCCTCTTTAAATTTCTAGTTTGTCATTCTACAGGTCATAACTTTTTTTTTATTAATTCCAAATAATGCTAGACTTGTATGAAACCATTTTAGAAGGTGAGAACTCTTCATCATTAAAATTCAGTGTCATTCAACACTTTTTGTCTAGTTATATAAAACATTAGCTTCTTGAGATTATATATTTTGACAGAAGAAGGACAGCATTAATAAACCTACCGTACTCTGCACTTATATTTTTCCCTTTTTCTGAGAACATATTTCATGCTTAAATCCAATTACTGTGTACAACATCATGTATATGTCTAAAGCTTTAACATGCATATACTATATCTGATACACACAACAGAATCATAAACAAGCACACACACCCCACACGCACGCACAGTCCACATGCGCGCACGTACAAACACAAACACACACACATACACACACACACGCGCGCACACATACACACACACACACACACACACCTAGAAACAAAAGAACACCAGCTTGTGTGGTCATGATGCAGTGTCACAGAGCATGGCCTCTCATTGACCCTCATTCCATCCAGCACCATCAGAGTCTGAGCCACACTAACCAGCTACAGCTGCACTGACAGCAGTGTGACTAGGAAGGACCTCACACACACACAAACACCCACACACATACACATACTTACATGCACACATAGACTCACTGGGATAAACTGGACAATCTGTGCTTCTTTTGCACACATGCTTTATATAAGAGATAAAACAGCTCCATTCACTTTCTTTCACTTCTTAAGTCCTTAAATCTTGTCACTGTATTATGTACTGAACTCTCGTTTTATATACACACTAATAACACCTATGTTAATAACACCTGCCTACAATCACATGCTCTTTTTTACAACACTTTTGTGAATGCAAAATCTTACATAAAGGTTTAAGGTACCATGAACATGCTTTTTTTATATTTAAAACCTTATTTTAAATCCTCTTTATGTCTCTCTTGATGCTCATTAACAATGCTAGTGATCTTTGTACAGTATAAGCATAAATATGCAATTTGTGACATGAGGTGCTGCTCAACCAGATACCATACTTATTTGTTGGGTGACTTAGTTAAACACAACTCCTCTCTAAGAGCATGACTTGATTATCACGCGTTAGATGGTTAACTTCTTGATGTAGATTTTAGGCAAGCAATGAAGGTTTGTACAAGCAATAAAAAATTAAGTATTTTAGCTAACCTGCAAGCTAAGTCTCACAAATGCTTAATTAACATTTCATCTTCATAAATATGATATTTAGCTACTTAATGGAAATTTAATAAGCACTGCTAAGACTAAGCCCCTTAATAATTTGTAACCACATGCGTGATCTGTTTGCTTGGAAAGATGTCAAAAATAATGTCATGCAGTAAAATAAAATGTGTCCCTAACACCCAAAACACAATGCATTATACCAGAAAACAAATTGTCGATTGCTCTTAAAATTAAGTCCGCTATATACGAACATTCGAGTGGTGAACTTTCTAAGATTGTTTACATGTTTACACATATTCAATCCCAGAAGTTAGATCACATGTTTAGCATACATTGTCACGTGAGTGCACCGTGCATTCTCTTTTCATTTTTTCAACATGAATTTTTTAACCACTGGCATGATTTTAAAGAAAAATCTACTCTAATATAATGTGTTAGTATCCTAGTACCTAGGCAATGTTCGTTCGACTTATGAACAAATTGGACTTACGAACAAGCTCTCAGAATGAAACTCATTCATATTATGGGGACATACTGAAGTGCTGGCTGACCCATGAGTTTAGAGTGTGTCACCCAAGAGTCTATGATCTATAAAATCATATAGAGTCTATAAATAAGGCTGAAGCTAGATGAAAATAATAACACATAATGTTTTCCCTTCATGTTTCCCCAGAGAGACAGTTCTATGGCATGATCCATCCATTTTTTTTTTCATCCAGTGTAAGGTCACGGGTGGGCCTGAAGCCTGTCTGAAGGACTATCAGGCTATCAGGCTATACTGCATGTCTTTAACATGCAGGAGGAATCTGGAGAGGGTCGAAGGCGACGAGCGGCAAGGAAAAACTCTCTGAGATGGTAATAGGAAGAAACCTTAAGAGGAACCAGACTCAACAGGGAACCCATCCACATTTGAGGGAAATGGATAGCAGGGATTTATTTGCATAATATGGTGTAAGACTGAAAGTTTAATATAACAGGAGAGGTGTTTAAGTTAAAATTAAGTCCAGTTCGTTATTGGAGGCTTAAGTAGACTGTAGGATTTTCAGTCCTGAACTATCGAGCTACTAAAGTCACAAGTCCTCAGAGAACAACTGTACCATCCCCAGTCACCACATGCATCCCAGGCAGACCACACGGGGCATCCATGCAACGAGATCTCCAACCAGAAGCAGGACGAGTCAGACAGCTCCAGGGGGCAGAGGGGGGCTGGATCACTGGGAGCTCAGGAGCGACATGTATAGCTCAACAGAGAGACAGGTAGAGGGAAAGAGAGAGAGGGAGAGAGAGAGGAGAAGGGAGAGAAGAGGAGAAAGCAGAAGAGAAGGAGAAATGGCAGATAGGTATGGTCACAGTCAAACAATGTATAATGTGAATGTATATTTATTGCTAAGTGCAAGCAGGGACTAACTATGACAGCATAACTAAAAGGGCGAGCCAGAAGGAAACACAGACATGAGGTCTCCCTGAGATGTAAAGCGACCAATCACTTGACCGTCAACAAACCTGAATGATCAGTGAGAGTGGGGAAGACAGCATTTAAACATACCAGTTCACCGTAATACGCTACATTCATGAGTCCCCCAGATCTAAAACAAATCCAATTACAAAAATGCTTGGCTAAATAAATAGGTTTTTAGCCTAGACTTAAACACAGAGACTGTGTCTGAGTCCCAAGCATTAATTGGAAAACTATTCCATACCTTTGGGGCTTTGTAAGAAAAAGCTCTGCCCACTGCTGTAGTTTTCATAATATGTGGTACTGACAAGCAGCCTGCATCCTTTGATCGAGGTAGGCATGGCGAATCGTCAGACACAAGCAGGTTACTCAAATACTGCAGCCCGAGACCATTTAATGCTTTCGTCAATACATCAATAGTATTATTTTAAAATCTATGCAAAATTATACTACACAGTAATCCCCAAATCAAGTGCCTTGCTATAATAGAAATTAAAATATATAATAAAATATAAGTTCACTATATATACTCATCGAGTAATCAAATATGGCGAGGTATATAAACTGCAGGTCTGAGTTTTATAGCAGAGGCTCACTTGCACAGCAGTGAGTGACATAACTCAGAGCAATGTAATACACGGTTTTTAGTGTTGGACACATACTAAGACCAACCCCCCCCCCACCCCAACCTCCAAACACTCACTATTGAAGCAAACACACACACACATGCACGCACACGCTTATGTGCACACACACACACACACACACACACACACACACACACACATAGAGGGGTAAGATTTAATTTGCATGGGAGATTAGTGGTCTATAGGTGGACCCAGTGCCTTGGGGTGTCCTCTTTATTAATAGGATCTGCTCCCTTAAAATCCATTAGGACAATTGAGCAAACCCACACATAACCTCATTTCAAATCCAGCATGAAAATGTTTAACTGGTAACCCACTGTGTCCCAAGAGATCCCCCCCAGCCAAAAAAACACACCACACACTTAAACCAATCTCTCTCTCTCTCTCTCTCTCTCCCTCACACACACACACACACACACACACACACAAACACTCTGACACGCACAAACACACACACACACACACAAACACTCTGACACGCACACACACACACACACACACACACACACATATTTAATGTTAATGTTACACAGGACCACGCTATATCTACATCAACATATATACACCATGTGTATGAGAGAGAGAGAGAGAGAGAGAGAGAGAGAGAAGGAGAAAGAGAGAGAAAAAGAGCTTGCGTGCAGGTGTGTATTCGTACAATATCCAGAATTTAATCATATTAAATCAAAATTATTAGATATTCATATAAAATTTATTTTACTACAGTAGTTGTATAACATTTAATTCAAAGGCCACATGACTATATTATCTCCTCTATTCTTACTATAAAATAAATAAATAAATAAATACAATTACTCTTTGTCACAATGAAATCAGAAAATGGTACACCATGTATCTTGTTTGTTTATGTTTTTTTGTTATCCGTTAATCATGATAATTTAATACACTATAATTGGTAGTCCAAAAGCGCTACAGTACCATGTCAGGTCAGTTTAACGCTCTGTCAATTCTAAACCTTTTAATGAGGCAGACAGCAAAATATCAGTCTGTTTCATTACGACTGTGAACTTGTAATATTTCCATTCTGCAAATCACCATGACATCATTTCCATAACACTCCAGAGCATGAAAAGGCCAGCATGTCTCCCAGCATGCCGAATGCGCATGAAACCTGTAGTGTGAAAATCAAACATTCATGAAAATGCTCTCACCTCTCATACACACTAATTAGATGATCACAGGTGTGTGTGTGTGTGTGTGTGTGCGCGCATGCGTGTGTGTGTGTGTGTGTGTGTGTGTGTGTGCCATACTTTACAAAGAGGCAGTTCAGAGTGCAACACAAGTTAACCCTCTTAGATATTCCTATTCTTTTGAGGAGGATTTGGGCCCCACTAAATTATAAACACACACACATGGGATAAAAGGAACACTGGTATGCAAGCACAATGCACAAAGCAACACAGAAAAATAAATTGACATCGGTAAATTGTTGAGAAAATACAATTTTCTGCTTAAAGTAAAAAATGTGGTGGAATGATAATGACTCTGATCTGTGGACTATCACTTTTTCTGACCAGTATGATTTAGAAATTATTTTAAGTTTTTGGTTGTTGTTGTTGTTGTTGCTGTTTTGTATACACACTCTATGAAATCTTATTTCAATCATATTCTATCCTATTTCATTAATGTTTGGTTAGAAATTAGCTAAAGTTAAATTACATGAAATTGGCAGGAATATCTTGTTAAAGTATGTAATATAAAACACAACTTACACTCAAGAAAATCATTCAGGTTATACTATACTTTAGCTGTGATAAAATTATCAAAAGAGAAAAAAAGAGAGAGTAGACTTTCATTAATAACCAGCTAAATGGAACATTGGGCACAAATACTGTATTTGAGTAAAAGTAAAAATTCCCAAAGGTAAAAGGCTTCCTTGGGTACCTGAGTAAAAGTACAGAAGCACTTGCCTTTGAAGTTTCCTTCAGTATTTCAAAGTATTGGGCTTGCAGTAACCTATTTCTAATAGTAAAAAAATCTCTCTCTCTCTCTCGCTCTCTCTCTATCTCTCTCTGCATTAAAATTACAAACAGCTGTTTTGTCACTGTCCGCAACCTGTTACGTTTTTGGGAGTAAAGAAAAGGTCACACAATTATACATAATAGTATCAAGTACCACACCACTGTCGTTACGCAACACAGTGGAAATGCAAGGATGCAGTTAAGTAAAAGTGCAGATATTTGGTGTAATTTTAAGCAGAGCAAAGTAAAATGTATCCTCTAGTATATACAGACATCTATTTACATGTATGTAACCGGACTATAACAAAAACATATGATTATGAGTTTTGTTGCACAAATTTTTTAAAAATCTGTTTCTCTATTTATTTCAATTATTTTTACTGATGTATATCTAGACACAAAGAGACAAAAGGCAAGAGAAAGAGAGAGAGAGAGAGAGAGAGAGAGAAAGAGAGAGAGAATGTGTGGTCAGTGATTTCGAATCAGAAATTATGCCCAAATGCCACACACACACCCGCATACACACATATAAACCCACACACACACAGACACAAACAATGACACACTGGTCTCTCACAGCGGCTGGCGGCAATTGAATTTGTAAAAACCTCTTTCTACAGAAGCTTCACAGCAGGAGGTAATTAACAAAATTTTCTTTGGCAAAATGCGCCAGGCTTTCTCTCTCTCTCTCTCTCTCTCTCACTCAAGATTTTTTACCACCAAATTAAGAGGCCCTCCTGCCTTTCAAAACACACACCAGAGCAGAAAAGAGAAAAATTAAACCCTCCTTAGAGGATTAAGCCACTTATATAACTATCCAATTAGCACAAGGTTTCTGAGAGGCCTCAAAAAGTAGCCCATGTTTACATGACTCAGATAGCTGGCACTGAGCAAAGGATAACGCCAGTGCGCTTACATGACTGCCACACACACACACACACACACACACACAGAAAGAGAGAGAGAGAGAGCTCAACAGCTTTGTGGCTCAATGAGTCAGTCATTACAGGCAGTTCAATAAAGTGACAACTTTTAAGAGGAGTATCTATAATAATGCCAGAGAGACAGGCAGAGCAGAGATAATGAGAGAATCTAAGAGAGTAAAACACTAAGAGAAGGTAAAAGAGGCAAGGAAGGCAAGAATGTTACATTTATTTCATGTGATCATTTTATTATTGACCTACTGAAGAAATTAAAGGGAGTTGTTCAGGCAGTAAGGAAATTGAAACTTTGGTTGAAAGTTCTTATAATTGTGTAGCTGTAGACTTTTAACAGATTTTAACTCCAGATTGCAGACTACTACTTTATTTAACTTTATAATGTATTTTGAAGTTTTTGAAATGATTTTGCTAGACATGAAAGAAGTTAATAGAAACTCATAGTTACATTTTTGAACAAGTAAGGTTTAGCCTTTAATACAGTATTAATGCATCATTTACTTTATTTATCAGCTTTAAGAGCAACAACTCAAATAGGAATAGAATGAGAGCATTGTTCTTTACAGATTTTTATAAAGCACAAGTATGTCTTTTAGATGGCCCTGGTTAACCAGGTCATTACTTTCTTGATGATTTACCCTCTTCTTTGAAAATAACTTTTTTTAATTTTATTTTAATTCAATTAAGGGCAGAAAAAGATATTCCTAGCTATTTGTCTCTGGGACAGACCAATCTCAGAATGACCAACAATTTGGCTTCTTTAAAAAAGAGAATTATTTGTTTTGTTTTGATATTTTCACTCACTCACTCATTGTCTGTACTGCTTCATCTTGTATTTGGGAGGTCTGGAGCCTATCCCAGGAGACTTAGGGCACTAGGCAAGGTACACTCTGGATGGGGTGCCAATCCAGAGGGCACACACATAGAACAGGCAATTTAAGAATGCCTATTAGCCTTATCTGCATGTCTTTGATCTGTGGGTGGAAACCTACCAAACACGGGGAGAACATGCTAACTACATGCACACAGACCCGAGGCACACAACTCCAACCCTGGAAGTGCAAGACCACATAGCTAACCACTAAGCCACCTTGGTATCTTCACTTCATGTTTAAAGTTGGGTAAATTCTAAAATGTGGAATTTTTTACTTTTTTTTTTTTTTTTTTTAATTATCTTGTAGTCCCAATAATGCATATAACTAATAATCCTACTTGCATATCTATTTTGTACAAGGAGCAATCAAATCAAACCGGGAATTGTGATAAAAAAAAATTTCCATCGTCATTTGTGTGAAAATTGTGGAAAGTGGAATGCCTAATCCTTTAAAATTAACAGATAACTTGTCACCAACTTGTGAAAGGGATGTATCTGTCTGTGCGGACCAAAGACACATTCATTTACACCACATGCACATTACAAGAGGGCGGCTGTTATTGCCACATCCCCTGTACAGTCCTGACCTTGTTTCAAGCTATTTCTACATGTTTGGGCCATTAAAGGAGTTCCTGAGAGACCAGCATTTCAGACATGAACCAGGTAGTCCGATCATGGCCCCAGAAACTGAGAAACTTTCCACCTTGATGGTGTCTAAATGCTAGTAAAACACTGGGATAAATGTACAGTACCTACAGATAGTTTAGCAGGGGATTATAAGGAGAAATAAAGGGAGTTCTTACTCTTTTATTCTGCACATTTAAAAGTCCTGACTTGAACCCCCCTTGTCTGTTTTGTTTATTTATTCTGCATCAGTGTGTAAATAGAAAAAAGCAAATTTACATTCCAAATAATTATTTTTAAAAACCTAAACGTGAAAGCCTACCTGGTCTAGATAAGTATTTTCTATGCAACTTAAGACAAAAACTTAAATATACACTTTTCAGGATATATTACTATACAGTATATGAATACCCGTGTCGTATATGTATATTATGAAAGCCAGGCAGAGGTTTGATGAGCTCCGATACTGTATACTGTCTATAATCACTGTAGTTTCACTGAAAAGTGCTTCATCTCTCTTTCTTTCTCAAAGGGAATTTGTCCTGCCTTTAAGGATGAAGTGTTATAGGGTCAAACACAGTACTGTGCAAACGCATGCAATAACTGCTGTAGAGTAAGATGTTTAAAAAAAATTCAACAATATAATATAGCGGTAAACAGTAATTGATGAAAAAAAATCAATAATTAATGTAATGATCCTTTGTTTAAAATATTGTTTTAGGTACAATTTGGGCAGTTTTATAAGGAAATTAACTGCTTATCTTCACTGAACATTCTGCAGAACCACACGTAGTCCTTCTGCTTCTTTTTTCATGCCTTCAAAACCCAGAAGCTTTGTGTGTGTTTGTGCGTATGTGAGTGAGTGAGAGAGAGAGAGAGAGAGAGAGAGAAGACAGAGAAAAAGTGTTCTTTTACATGATATGCTGCTTTCTTTTCAGGATGTCTTTGGCGCAGTACTGTAGATTTTTTAACAATCTACTATTTACTAATTCCACCCATTACCACCCACTAATTACCACCCATATTTGCATTTTATTCATTGATCCTTCGTGTGTGTTAGGGTTTGTCTGTCTAACTACTTGTCTACCCTTCTGCTGTAACTACAGACAGATACATCTCATGTTCACAGTCAACATTCAAGTTAGCTTGTTATACCTAAAGGTTACCTATGTCTTTCTTCATGTTAGTGCATGTGTGTATGTCACCATGCCATTCCTTTCTACATTTGAGTAGTCTCAAAAGGGCGAATTCACACACTCCCTAGTTCTCTGCATAACTTTACTAACCCCATCCCAGCCAAAGCTTGGGTATTTTCATTACCTTTTAAACCTCTAGTAATGGCTATAGACCCCCTAACACACACGCATACACACACAGATACACACACACTCTTCCTTATTCTCTCTATAGTGACCATATAACATTGAGGAGAGACTCTAAAGCACTAGAGGAAGGCTTTTGAAGAGTATTTGCCTCCAGTAGTTCTCTGCAAAATGTCTGAACACAAAATAAATAAAGTTAATCACTGATGCTGTGGTAGAATTATGAACATTAGTACATTATCTATAATAAACAGACAGTGTTACAGACACAAATAGAAGGAGCATTAATAGAAAGAAAGCTTGCCAGAAAGGTTCATGGGGCATCTGGTCGAGGGTAGAGGTGTGCATCAGGACTGAGATCCCACAAGGTGTTTTGGGAAAGGTAAAACATCTGGTTTATTTCTTCCCTGCTTCAGGTGTACATCTGAATACAGATGAGGATATTTGAAGCGCTAAATATACAGATAGTATGTGTACATATGGTATATGCTGTACACAAAAATATCAATAAAAAACGTAAGAACACAGTGATTATACTGCGTGACAGACATGACAGACTACAGAGTGTCAGTCATGGTTTTACTGCTATTATTGTCACATCACAATCCGGGGAACTAACAAAACCTGAAATGTGAGTACATCACACAGTACAATGAGATACTGAATAAATTTAAAATGGAGTAAAAAACAATAAACTACAGTTTTGTTTTATGTATCTAACCTAAAACAATGATCAAGCCACACCTTTCATTTAACAGTTACATGAAGGCTTTTTAAATATCATGTCAACTATGACATCAGATTTAGGTTGTTACAGGATTATAGTTACATATTTAATAAACATAGCTGATGTAGTATCTCGGTTCATTAAATGTATACAGTGGGTATGGAAAGCATTCAGACCCCCTTAAATTTTTGACTCTTTGTTATATTGTAGCCATTTAATAAAATGAGTTAAATTTACAATAAAAAAATAAAATTATCATTTTATTTACAATAAAAAATATCACATGGTCCTAAGTAGAGAGGTAAAGAAGAACCCAAAGATCACTGTGGCTGAGCTCCGACCCTTTGCTCAATATTTAGTAGAAGCACCCTTTTGATCTACAGTATTACAACCATGAGTCTTTTTGGAAAAGATGCAACAAGTTTTTCACACCTCGATTTGGGGATCTTCTGCCATCCCTCCTTGCAGATCTTTTTTAGTTTTGTCAAGTTGAATGGTAAACGTTGGTAGACAGCCATTTTTAGGTCTCTTCGGAGATGCTTAATTGGGTTTAAGTCTGGAGTTGTTGTAAAGCCACTCCTTCGTTATTTTAGCTGTGTGCTTAAGGTCATTGTCTTGTTGAAAGGTAAACCTCTGGCCCAGTCTGAGGTCCTGAGCACTCTGGAGAAGGTTTTCGTCCAGGATATCCCTGTACTTGGCCGCATTCATCTTTCCCTCGATTGCATCCAGTCGTCCTGTCCCTGCAGCTGAAAAACACCCCAACAGCATGATGCTGGCACCACCATGCTTCACTGTTGGGACTGTATTGGATAGGTGATGAGTAGTACCTGGTTTTCTCCACACATACCGCTTAGAATTAAGTCTAAATAATCATCTGGCCAGCGAATCTTATTTCTCACCATCTTGGAGTCCTTCAGGTGTTTTTTATAGCAAACTTCATGCAGGCTTTGCATCTTGCACTGAGGAGAGGCTTCCGTCGGGCCACTCTTCCATAAAGCCCTGACTGGTGGAGGGCTGCAGTGATGGTAACTTTCTAACACTTTCTCCCAACCACCGACAGCATGTCTGGAGCTCAGCCACAGTGATTTTTGTGTTCTTCTTTACCTCTCTCACCAAGACTCTTCTCCCCGATAGCTCAGTTTGGTCGGACGGCAGATCTAGGAAGGGTTCTGGTCATCCCAAACATCTTTTATTTAAGGATTGTGGAGGCCACTGTGCTCTTAGGGATCTTAAGTGCAGCAGAATTTTTTTTTGTAACCTTGGCCAGATCTCTGCCTTGCCATAATTCTGTATCCAAGCTCTTCAGGCAGTTCCTTTGACCTCATGATTCTCATTTGCTCTGACATGCATTGTGAGCTGTAAGGTCTTATATAGACAGGTGTGTGGCTTTTCTAATCAAGTCCAATCAGTATAATCAAACACAGCTGGATTCAAATGAAGGTGTAGAACCATCTCAAGGATAATCAAAAGAAATGGACAGCACCTGAGTTAAAGACAGTATATGAGTTTCACAGCAAAAGGGTGCTGTGTGTACATTAATGAGGAAAAAAATAACCTTAAATGATTTTAGGAAATGGCTGCAATATAACAAAGAGTAAAAACATTTAAGGGAGTCTGAATACTTTCTGTACACACTGTATATTAACCTTAAAAACAACAATGCAGAGCAGTAGTTCTTCCAGTGGTACAAAAGTTTTAAATGTCTGTAAGAAATGCATCAGCTCCATGTCAATCTTAAAAGAAATATTTTAACAGTCATAATTAATTACCATATTTGTTCTTGTTTGTTTTTTTATGTGTTTAGATGCATCTTAAGTGACACTTTTCTTTTTGGCTATGTAGTTCAATAAGCAATGCTTTTTAACCTGCGTGCAAAGCCTGAAGTATTCTGTAGGAAGATTTCCTCTCAAAATAAGGACAACCTGCCTCCTACTGGTCACAAACAATAATGCACGCCTGATCCTTTCTACCTTATCTCAGCATTACTCATCCAAGCACCCCAGAAGACCTCAAAGAAAGTTTTTAGTAAAATATACTTAATAATTAGGAACAATTCATTTAATACTAAATGCATTGCATTGCTTTACGACAATATTTTTGGTGTAATAAAAAGAGAATCACTTTCTTATTGCTAGCGCAAAAAATTACATTTACAATAGCATAGTAGAAAACAATGTTAAAGGTTATAGGAGCTAGCCAAAATAAAATAAAAATTGTAATTAAAAATGTTTTTAATATTGTAACTGAATTATTTCATGTAAGATTTCATGCCGTAAATCTTTTCAGATCAAAGATAAATATTAAAGGTCTAAACAATTAAATACTATGAAGTTATAGTGGTATCACAAATAAATATGGAGTGTCATTAAAAGATTTCAGTGATTAACCAACAGCTTTTCAATTTACAGAAATTATATTTTGAATAAACATTTGAAACAGAAATCTTCTAATTCATATTTTTCTAACAAATAACTAAATAAGTTTAGTATTTAAACAAATGACTGATGATTTATACAGAACAGGGAAGCCAAAGGCCTGCACTCAGCTGGGACCCTCTACAGCCATATGGCACACTCACACCAGCTTTCTGTGTGTGTGTGTGTGTGTGTGTGTGTGTGTGCAAGAGGAGGCCTAAATCTCTCTCTCTCTCTCTCTCTCTCTCTCTCTCTCTATCTCTCTCTCTCTTTCTCTCTCTCTCTCTCTCTCTCTCTCTGTCCCATCAAAGGGCTTTCTGTGTGTGATAAGACAGTTTAAAAGCCTCTTTAGATGAGGGTCCTTAGTGTGCAAGGCTGAGGGAATACACCACTCACCCAGCTCAGACCAGCCACATGTTTAAGACCTACGTAACAAGTGCCTGTTAATGGCACTAATTGAGTAATAAAACATACAAAGCGTTTGTGTATTGGATTATATAACTCCAAGATCCAAGCCAAAAAAGATCCAAAATAGGAGATAATAAAAACAATAAACTACGCTTATCGCAGTTGGGGTTAAAGACTACAGTAGAACACTGTACTGTATTAAATGTATTCTAATCCTATGACTATTTTTTGTCAAAAATAAGCATGCCATTAAAACTCAATCATTTGGAATATTAATATATAATATGATAATATTATATATTTACCTTTGCTGTTTTATTTTCCTTATATTGCCAGAATTAAGTGTTTTCAGCTCAAATATTTGAAACAGTTTACAGGAGGTTTTGTTGACTCTCAATGTTTAGTGACACGATGTTCACAGGACATTTTAGTGCCAATCTGGGGCTCTAGGTCAATTACAAACACTGCTAAAGTCTTCTAATTTTTAAAGTCAACCTGTTAAGTAAACTATTTAGGTTTTAGGCAGCGAAAACCATCAGGGGAAAAAATAATGTAAAAGAATTTACTGTATCTAAACCTTATTTATGACCATAAATCATGCAGGCTCTACACTAAAAACAGAATACATTTTTGTTGTTGTTGAGATGTTGTAGTTGTTGTTGTTGTTGTTGTTGTTATTGTTGTTGGTTTTAAGCATTCTAAGATATTCTAATTTATACACATCATTTGTATATGACAGCAGAAAAGTTGTTGCTGCTAACTAACTTAGTATATATTAATATGCTCTTTTTACAGTTTATTATTATTATTATTATTATTATTATTATTATATGTTGTTGTTATTGTTGTAGTAAAACCTCATTCATGGGGGGTTTTGTACAGCACATACTTCACATAATCGAAGACTATTAAAAAAAGATTGTTGTTATATAAAAAAAATCAATTATATAATCCTTGCATAATTTGCATATTTATTTTTTGTATATTAAATTATGCTAAGGCTTCTTTCCTTTCATTCCTATGCCATAAAAAGGGATGCCTTAATAAGTAAATAATAATAATAAATATTATTTTAATTTATATTAATAGTTAATAAAATATTAAAAATTATTTGTTAAAGTGTTCATTATGAGCTCCCAAGTGGCATAAGTATGCCATCACAAGTTAACAAATCCACTCAGTGTCAAGAATAGGGTTGAAGATTTTCTTAATTGACTGTTGAACATGTTAACAATGTTAATAATTGATTAATCAATAATTATAAATAATAATGCACTGTTCTTCTCAGTTCATGTTTTATTTAAACAATTCTAGCCACATAATTCCTTCAATAATAATAATAATAATAATTTTATGTTAGTCAAATGTTAAACAAATAGTTGAAAATTAAAACAAACAACAACAACAACAACAAAAAAGACTGTTGAAAGAAAAAGGTTAATCTTTCTGTCCTTAATCAAAAATATGAAGCTGCTTTAAATAAATTGTCAGATTTTTAGCATTGCACAAACTGCGTGCAACTTAATGGACATACAAGCTATGGAGAAAAACAAACATTATCATTATCATTAATATATTTTATTTTGGTTAAATTCTTAAAGGCAATTAAGGTAAAAATTAATAATGATCAACATCACAGTAACATAATAATAATTCTGAGCCTTTGTAAATTCATGGATGCAGAAAAATGGAAATAGCACAAGGATGTTATGCTGACCCAGAATGCAGCATGGGCAGCAGTTTAAAAGGTGTGAAAACTTTTGGGAAAATATTCATTCCAAGCTTTCTTTAACTTTCAGTTACTTCCGGATGTATTTTTCTCATTTGCTCATTTTTGTACTGATTAATAATAGCTATGTCATCACACAGGGGACATAATCACATTCATATACTATATGCTTATAATGTAAATAATGTTCAGACATTACATTATTATAAAATTACTTAAACTTTAAGTCTCCTGCACCTATTTTTTTCCTTTGTAAAAATGCATATATTTTCCATACACTCATAGCAAATGAACAGTTAAAGTATGGTCCAAAGGCATTTAATCATTCACACTCAGTAACACACAGCAACATGCACACACACACACACACACACACACACACACACACACACACGCACACACACACTTTATGCACACTGTACAAGAGAGGACAGATGCTGTATCATTTGCTGACAGAATTCATTTCTGTCTTCATGATTACTGAAGTATCACACTCATCACGCACCGCTGTGTAACAGTAAACCTCAGCGCCACGCAGCAGAACAGGTCGCTGTCACTCGTCTGCATAACTGTGTGTGTGTGTGTGTGTGTGTGTGTGTTTGCAGTAACTTACATACCTTACACCCTGTACCCTGTGTATGAGGACAGGACTAATGGCTGTCCTTTTATATACTATACAATGACACACTGTGATTGCCTAAAATAAAATACCAACAATCACAAACTGGATTATTACATTACAGACTGGTTCCTCATTACAGATTGTCTTTATCAATGACCAGCGGATTGCAATTCTGCTTATGCAAATAGGGGGAAAATAATTACAAATAAATTTTTGATTAGGTTTCACCGGACTGCTGGACGGCTGGACCTAATTAAACTAGCATTAGTATGTCATTAACCTGAAGACCATAAGCAAGCATGTGGCAGCTATTTACAGTTCACACACACATACATACACCCACACAAACACACACCCACACACACACACAAACACACACACACACACACACACAATGTTAAAATAGTCACAGCTTGTAATAATAATAGTCAATGAAATACTGTCCAAATTGGAATGAAAATAAAATTATCATCATTACCCTGGTTGTACACAATCTTTTGTGAAATTGCAGATGTCCAGAAAAGAGAAAAATGGTAAAAAGTGGTTTTAATAAGCATATTTTATGAACTTAATGGCTTCTGTTCTCCAAAGTTAAGCTTAAAACACCTGATACTGGAGATTTATACACAGTGTCTTCTTTCACATTAAGCCTTCACGAAATAAATCTTCAGTTTCAAATTTTAAATAAAAGCTGCATGTGTTGCCCGGGCTAATTTTTAGACAGGGCAAGGCTCCATTGCTACATTTACCAGCTATAGCAAATGTGGCCAAATCTAATAAACTGATTTATTTTATTTGCATGTCTTTTAATGGTTACTATTAAACAACACTAAATCTTACAAAACAGATTTTTTTGCAATTTAATCTTGAAACTTTGAAATTCATTCATGAAGTACATTCATTATGGCCACTAATGAACCAAGAGTTAATAATTTAAAACAGCAATAAGCAATTACGTTTTTATTTTCAGAATCATTGAATTTTCCAAACCTGTAGTTTTTTGTTGTGCTGTTTCTATACTTTAAGAATGATTTTTTTTTTAATTGCTATGTGGAGTGCTGATCACACCACCAAGCTGCCCATGTTTTGCCCATGACCCAGCTACTAAAATAATGGATACCTCTCCAGGGATAGGGAGTATTCATTGCCCAATGTGCCGAATAGTATGTGGATAGACCCTTACCTTTGCCTTCTTAACCGCTCTGTAGTAAAAAATTTCAAAGCATGGGTTCCTAGCTCTAACACTTGCCAACCATGTTACTATGTTTTATGATCTGAATGATCCAGCTGGATCATTACTAACATTCTACTAACAAAGAGAAAGAAATGACAGAGCAATGTTGTTTTTAATACTGTAACAGTACTTAATAGTTGTAAATGATCCTGTTAGCCAAAAAAAAAAAAAAAAAAGAATTTAGGATTCGGTATGATACAGTATGACCTGTTTTTGTGTGTCAGCAGTGTGAACTTCTAAAAGCTTGTGAGTGTGAGCTCACTGATCCATGAGTATACTCCAACTACATGAGTTTACAATCCAGATGCTTAACACTAAACCACCAAGAGCAAGTAAAGATAAGCCAGACAAGTGGCGTTTACCTCTCGTTCCCGAAGAAACAGGCAGAGAGAGAGAGAGAGAGAGAGAGAGAGAGAGAGAAAGAGATTTTTAGGACAACAATAATCTTTTCACAGCAACAGCGGTGACTTTAAAATTAGAAAAGAAAAAAGTGTACACAACAAAAGTGTACACAAAATGTTTATTAATTTCATACCACTGCAATTTGGCAATTACAATTTTAATTAATCAAAGAACTACTATTTAAAAGCCATTTACTATTTTGTTTAAGTATGTGGAACTTCCTCAAAATAAGTTTGCACTTGTTGTGATGTAAACTTTCATTCTTTAATGTTGTTTTTTTGTTACAAGGCAACTACAAAACACAAGCTCTTCTCTCCCAAAATCTGTTCTGTAAAGTATGGACAAGATGAACAGAATTGAATATAATAATTATTTTCTGCTAAAATAAAGAGATTTTACAAGGAACAGCTTAACCTTTTACTTCGTGTCGCGTGGACCTGGAGCCTATCCCAGGAGACTTACAGTAGGGCACGAGGCAGGGTACACCCTGGACAGGGTGCCAATTCATCAGAGGGCACACACATACAGTACACACACTCACACACCCATTCACACACTTCGGGCAATTTGGGAACGCCAATTAGTCTTACCTGCATATCTTTTGACTGTGGAAGGAAACCAGAGTACTCGAAGGAAACCCACCAAGAACAGGGAGGACATGCAAACTCCATGCACACAGAGACGGGAATCGAGCTTGGCCGGGAATTACACCCGGACCCTGAAGGTGCAAGGTGACAGTGCTACAGTACAGACTCTAAAAATTTAATAAATATTACATGAAATCCCTTTACCAAAATCTTTACAATAGAAGTCAGTTATACAGACTTAAACCGTGTTACATGTTACTGTAAAAGTTGTTACTGTGTAAAATTGCAATGAATTAGAAGAAGCAACTTAATTTTAACCTGGCTTAACTTATAAAACATATTTTGATTATGTGTCATTGCATAAGAAGAACTATTTAAAATATATGCTAAAGAAAATGCTAGAAAACATTAAGCACACCTTAAAAAGGATGAATATAATGTAGGGTCCACATTACAAAAAAAATACCCATTTGGTCTTTTTTGTTTTAGCAAAAAAGGTTTTTAAACTTCTTTCTTATTCTTTCTAAACAGAAAAAAGAGAAAAAATACATCACATGTTCATTCATGCATATGATGAAATTCGAGATTATTTCTTGCTTGGTTAATCCATATCTGTTGGCCCCACACACAAAGCTGGACTAATGTCATCATTAGTTCTGCCTCTGTGGTGACCAGAAGTTTGGTCCAATCCCGTCAATCCCTGACTGAATGGTGCTCAGAGATAAAACACATCGAATCAGTGCAGAAGAGGAGCCAGTCTATCCTCCCAACACGCTAGAGGAAGCCGCTTAATTAGAAATATGAAAATGAAACAAGAATCTGGAGCATCAGTTGTAGCTCTTTTTTCCCAGTACATTTGTGAAGTCCTAACATTTATTTTTTCCTTCTTGCACACATCACCGATTAGCACAATTACTGTAGATTGATTGAAGAGCATGGACAGGATAAACAATAAAACAATGTTAAATTGCATTTAAATTCTTGATTTTATCATTAAAATTTAAGCAGGTTGCTTTTTGTTGTTTTTAATGAGGTGATTTATATATATAAGTATATACAAGTATTTGATCACCCTGTGATTTTGCAAGTTCTCTTACTTAGAAATCATGCAGAGGTCTACAATTTTCAGCATAGGTGCATTTTCACTGTGAGAGACAGAATCTAAATACAGTATATATATATATATATATATATATATATATATATATTCACAAATTTACAAATGCATGAAACTGACTTACGTTAGATGGCACCGTGCTGTACTGGTTAGCAGTGGGGCCTCACACCTATTTGGGGGTGTGTGCCTGGAGTTTGTATGTTATGGTGGGTTTCCTCCACGGTACAGTACTCTGGTTACTCCAAAGACATGCAGAGTAGGTTAATTTCCAAATTGCCCAATTGCCAATTGTGAGTGTGTACGTGCTTGTGCCCTGCTCTGGATTGGCACACAGGGAAATTGGATTGGTACACTGGGAAAGGCTGCAGGCCATCCCATGACCCTCTACAGAATAAGCAGAGTATTGAGAATGAGTAAGAGCTTGCCTGGGATCTATAGTGAGTACATATTGTAAAGAAGACATTACTACCAGCCCAGCATTTAAACTAATTAATTTATTTATTTATTCATTCATTTATTTGGTCTGTTTTATATGATCACCCACATGGGTGCCTTTGGGTTTTCCATTTTTCTTCCATCTAGCAAAGCATGTTAGTAGGTTGGCTTTATGCTTAATACATAAATGAATGAGCTGAAATGAATGAATAAATTTCCAGTTTTGTAGCAATTGGTCAGTTTTCTGCAATATAAATAATTTAATTAATATTTAGGATAAGAAGGTTTGTACTGTAAAAGCTTTAGTGGCAAGATAATCTTTAACTTGTGCTGGACTTTCACTGCTGTTGCTGTACCTGTCGAGGGGTTGCCACAGCAGACCATCCGATCCACACACACTCCTTGGCATAGGGGTTACACCGGATGCCTCCTCTGACGCAGCCCTTCTATTATATCCGAGCTTGGGACTAGCACTGCATCCATTGGCTGGTGTTAAGGCATTAAGTATGATTTAAACCCGGCTCTTCCACAAGGCAGCTGAGAAACCTACCACTGATCCACCGATGCCCACTGCTGGATGCAGTCTGGATGCAAACTGTACTAAAATGAGGACTAGATCTTAACCCATAACAGGAATGACTTAAGTTTGATTGCACTTGCAAAAAAAATAATAGTAGTAGTTTAAAATGATCATTAATGATCTCATATGAATAAAATAATAAGAAGTTTAAACAATTAAAAAAATTCTACAAAAAAAGAGAAAAGCCGCAAAAGTTTTGCTTTTTAAAAGTTATATATTACAATTAGATTAATAGATCTATTAATAACATGATACTATAAAATCTTAAACATGGGCTATTTTTCCATTTTTTGCTATTACAAAAACATAGCTTCAAACTACTGAGTAAACAAAGCTATTAAAAGAATTTGTGCAATACTGATCACACCCTTAAAGTCAAAACTGCAATGTAGTTATTTACAATAATGAAGTTTCCAAGTTACAACTACAGGTCAAACAATGACACTGTAGTTATCACAATGTTTACTACAACAATAATTCATCACAAAATGACTCCAGTCCATTTCATAGTGACTAAACTGGGAGGCCAGTGCTGTAATAGAGCCATCCAAGAGCGATCAGACTGAACTGCAGCACTTGTTTTGGGCGTTTATTTACAGGCAGAGACGTAACATTATTTATAGCTAGCCTGAAGTGAAGCTGACGCATGGCCTCTCTGGTTGAGACGGGAGACTAATGTTTTGTGTAGATGAAAAATTGCGGGCCAATTCAAGCAGACAGAAGATAAATAGTGCATGGGCTGGACTCAGCAGAGACAGAAAGGCCCTCCAGGTTTAAGAAGCACCACCCCGAGCCGATACTCATCTCACGCAGTAGACTGCAGACCCTGTGTATTTGGTTTAAAAATCATTGTTTCTATAAGTCATATAATTTAAATTGTCATAAAAAACATTGTTACATTTGTGCAGTTCCTCTCATGTCATATATTTTTACTCCACACATGGACTTGTTAAATTTGTAATACTGAATAATGTTTAATGTTCAAGTTACTAACTTTGCTAATAGAATGGCAAATTTGTGGATTAGATTCTGCTGATTATCTGAAACTGTATATTTCATCACACATGAGCATTATAGAAGCTACTATGCATCTATTATTTCAAAAAATTGTTATATTACTAAAAAAAAAAAGCAAGGTGACCCCATTAAGAGTCTTTATAGAAAGGCCCTTAAATGGGCAAAAGTCTTGACTAGGTATTTTTTAATATACCTGTATTCGCATTGATATTTTTCACTAATTTGTGCTAAATTAGCTTTTTTGATTGGACTGACAGGCTTGCCTTTGGTTCCCACAGGCATAGATGAGCCTTGGGTGCTCATGATCCTGTCACCAGTTTATAATGTCCTTCAGATACCCTGTTATGTTGTGGCTGATCATCATGTATATAATTTTATCTCAAGCAATAATTGAGCTTAGAATTGTTTTAGTAATCAGAAATGTTGTTGAATTGTTTTTGTGTGCCTGACAACTATTTTACAAGAAAAAGAAATCTCAAATCAAATTTAACCTGTCAGACAGCAGGTGTGGTGTTTTTTTTGTTTTTTTTTTTCCGGGGTGGCAATTACTGATAATGAAATCTACACTGTAAATCCGAATAAAAACTCAAAAAAATTGGGGTAATCAGTTACATTAAATGTTTAAGTAATGATGTTTCCAGTTTTAAGTAAACAGAACTATGAGTTTTTGTACTCATTTATATTAATCGTTCTTTATTTGTATTATTGAGTAGCCTAACTCATACTATTTAATAGCAATTATCTTTTTTTTTAGTTGTTGCAAATCAAATAAATTGTTGTTGGTATTTCGGCTCCTGGCAATGGGTCGCTACAGCAGACAACCCGGTCCGCACACAAGCTTGGCACAGGTTTAACGCCAGATGCCCTTCCTGACACAACCCTCTCATTTTATCTGGGCTTGGGACAGGCACTTTATCCAGTTGTTGGTAATCGAACCCGGGCCTTTTGCATGGCAGGCGAAACACCTACCACTGAGCCTACCACTAAACACCTACCACTATTGCCCTTATGACATCACACACTAACTTGCTAGTCTGAAAGATTTTAAGTTGGTGGAACTTTAAGGTAACAGTTACTGTTACTTAAGTCCTTACAGATACTTAAAATATCAAATTTGTTCAGTTAACTTGAAAAGTGTAATTTCTACAAACTCATAAATACCAAAAAGTTCTAAATACGCATTAAGGTCTAGTATTTTTAACTAATTGTAATTATTTAAGTTAACAGTACTCAATATGTTTAATTACTTTAAGCATTAGGGTTTACAGGGTAAGTAATGTGTCCTTTAAAAGGACAACCAATAAATCAGGTTCCTCTCATGGTTTCTTCCCATATCATCTCAGTATATCTTTTCACTAGCTCTGTTTTGGTCATTGTGACAATGTCTATTGTTATACTGTATAAGTAAAACTGCTAATTAAATTGAGAGTTGCCTTTTCTCCAGTGATGTTGCAGGGGGTTGGGGAAAAAATGGCAATGGCATTATTTTCTTTCATTTGTTTTGTTCTGATTAAACCATTTAATAACCATGTATGTAAAATTAATAAGAACATCATGTGCAGGTTGGAATAAACATTCATACATGTAGGAACATCAACAACTCAATCATGTTGATACAAAATTAAGCAATTGACTAAAAAAGTGAAACACGATTAATCAAATCTGCTTTCTTTGCATTTTCTCATGAGGGTTACTTTATTATCTCCTCCTAACAGGTAAAGTGGAAATAACGACAGCTATAGACAGATCTCTGTACAAGGAGCTCTAAACAATCCCTCTCGGCCGAGAGCTGATGGAGCCAGAAGAGCAGCAGATGTTGCGTTTTCCCCTGACGGGACTTGCTTTGCTGCTCTTCTCTGCCGCAGTTGCACACATGAGCGACACAGGAAAGCCCAAAGAAAATTAAACATCAGGAAATTAAACCATTAAATATGATCTAGCCTGTAGTTTTCGGAGGTCTAATTCTGTGGGTTCTGTGAAAAGAGTACAATTATAAATATATATAAAATGAGGAAAAAGCCACTAGCATGGAAAACAAGTTTAGTGATAATGCTTGTGGCAGAGAACCAACTTCATAATGGCACAGTGTAAAAGGATCAGCAGGTATTGATCCATAACCTGGACAAGTGCCATGTTATCGACAGGAAGACAGAATAGGCCACAGTGAGTGTGTCTAAGGAGATCTGGCTGTGTACTCAATCACTGGAGCAAAACCGACTTGTGGGGATAAAACAAAAAAGGCATGTTATTCTTATTGTCCATGTAGATCAATGGTAATGCGAAAGGTTGCTGGAGATGATTGATGAGTCTGGCTGCATACATTTAACCCCCATAAGTGCCAAACCAACACAGATCACCTTCAACTGCTAAATACAGGTGTGGATTATGTTATAAATATGAATATAATCTACATTATAGCTTTATAAATTCATTACATGATAAGCATATAATAACTGTATAAAATTATCTAGTTTTAATGTTATGTAAACTTTTATTGTGTGAAATGTAACAGATTTTTTTGTCATGTTCTGTTCTATTTTTTTAGAATTATTATTATTATTATTATTATTATTATTATTTTGACATACAGTTATGTTATTCTATTGTAGATTAATTAGTTAATTTATGTTGTTAATTATCATTTTTGTTAACCAAGTTTTCTGAATCCAGAACACTATTCATATACATACATTAATAATTTAGTTATGAATATGAGCAGTTTTTTAAGACCTTTTTTTAAGAACCTTACTAAATCTGGGTATGTCAGTTCACAAAATGAATTTCTCATATTGTATTAAATATTAAAGCATCTAAGAACACATGTGCAGACAAATAAATTGAATCCAACATATGGATTTTACACAATGGTTTATTTTGGAGTAATCAAAAATTACTCAGAAAAAGCTTCCTCGTTTGACAGTACAGAACTGCGAGCTAATGACCTATGAAAATGAGTACAGTTTTTAATTAGACTATACACACAAAAACGATGCAAGCGAACTGGCAGGATGCCTGTGTCATAAATAATAAATGATTCATTTTTTCATTCTTCTCTCTCGTTAGCTGTGTTCACAAATGGATCTATAGTGGCCACTTTAATATGGTGCTGCTCTGTAGTACTGAATCGGTATAAAATGCAGGAATTAATCAACAATAGTAATAAGGTCAAAATCATTTATTATTTTATGCATTTGTCTTGATCTGTTATATATTAAATTATACTAAAAGATTTACTGTTTGGAGAAGCAAGCTATTTACATGAATGAGTAAGTTAAACATACTGTATAGAATGTACAATGATCTAGCAAGGAGGAAAACAAACAAACAAACAAACAAAAAAAACAGTATATAGCCTATGAAAGATTTGAACTGCAACTGCTAAGGAATTTTAGCATGCAATCTATGAAAAACTATTGAAGCCTTCTGGCAAACACATAAATCACTTCACTCCACTGGATGATTAATTATTTATCTTCATTTCTCTTAGCTATAGCTGTAATGTTTTCTCTTTTGCCACCACTCAAATAATCCTTAATATTTAATATAATAGTAAATATATTTAATATCATATTTAACACATAGTGCTGCTCTTAATAATTTTGTAGTATTACAATCCCATAGTAAAAAAAATATTTATCATAATTGTAAAATACATGAATTTCAGTTATCCTGTGAATAAAGTGGCACAGTGGAACAGAGGGTTTTTAATGCTTAAAACCAAGACAGTTTATTTTGTATAAACATTTGTACAGCACAGCTTCAGTTTATACTGTATATATTTTTGCTATAATGCATAATTTGGAATGTCTTTTCCTAAATATTTTCAAATAACAATCAAATTGACTTTAAGTAACAGAGCTACTGCATTAAGTGCTACCATCAGCCTTGAGGTCCAAAGAAAAATGTATAATATTACATTTTCAGTAATCTAAAGTTCCTTAGCTAAAAGTGAGATAATTTAGCCATCATATAGCCTGTTTGGAAGCTTTCGACTTATGCAATTGCATATAATATGGTATAAAGTTATAGCTCGTACTTACTTTGTCCTGAGTTGCATGTCAAACAGTGATTCATTTAAGATAATCGAATAAAGAGATGTATAACATGCCAGCAGTAAATTAAACCATGTTAGGTTGGGGGGGGGGGGGGGGGGGGGGGGGGGGGTATGATGAAACTACATGTGTGATTTGAAATTAACAGATTCTATTTTAGTTCATTATGAAACACTGACACCTAGTGACATCTTTGTGTTCACAAGGATTGATAAACATTCACTCTCTTTTGTTCCTCTCTACAAAGATCCTCAACCCATAATTTTATCCTGTCCCAGACAGTGGAGGTATATGTGTATGGTTTAAGCAAACTTTACACTTATACAATTACTTTAAAAGATCAAATATTATTTATGCTGAAAAAATGTAGTTTTTGGGAAGTAATTCTTTATATGTTTATAGATTTGATATCCCGAATACTTTTAATTAATTTTTGTAAATACATACAAACACTAAAGTAAATTTATGACACCATATGTGGTAAATAAATATCTTATCTTAAATATAATATATTTATTAATATCTTAAATTTTTTATTTATTTATTTAAATTATTTTACTATTTTTACTAAACCTCTGATCAGTAAGCCTGCATGCTTGTGTGTGTCCAGCCACAGTGACGGTGCTGGTTGGAGATTTTTCTCTGAGTGAACACACTGAAGCTCAGAGTCTCTCCCCTGCCCTATCAAACCCAGCTCAGCTGCACAATTGCTTTTACTGAGGGGTCATCACACTGCCCCACCACTACTCTGCACACACACACACACACACACACACACACACACACACACACACACACAACTGAGATTTGTGATAAAATTCTTTTGAATTAAGTCTTTAAACTGTTTTTAAATGTACAGTCATGTTTGGGCAATTAAAGGAGTTCCTGGGAGGCCAGCATTTCAGACGTGAAAGAGGCAGTCCAATCATTTTTCCGGCATACTAAGAAAACTTGAAAAAAATCTTGATGGTATACTTTACACTAGTTAAGTGAGATAAGTGCATTAGTGTAGCATGAGATTTAATAGAGAAATAAAGGGAGTTTTTACTCTCAGAACTGTTTTCTGTTACTCTGCATCAAAAGTCCAGGTCTAACTTGAACATCCCTCATAATTGTAATATGCATTAGTGTAGAAAAAAAGCTAATGATGTGTTCTGAGCTTTGGCAAGTGTCTTTTTACATTTAAGAAAACCCTTCACTGTTTATCTTTATAAGGTCAGTTGTGACATAAAAGAACAAGATTTACAGGAGTGCAGCTATGTCTCTCTCCACATCTTCAAAAGGGTGATTAGGATCATAGCTGTCCAAGAAACAAATAAGCAGGATATTCAGAAAAGAAAAAAAAAATATCATTAGTATAACATTTCTTATAAATCTGGTAAAATAATATTGATCAAGAAATAATAATTGTAGATTAGCTCCCTAAAAATCAATAGAAAATTAAAATGGCATTTAATCACTCAAACTATTAAAGCTCATAAGTGTAAGAATAAATAAAACCTGCAAATGGATTTGCATATTGTTACTTAAATTAACTAAAAACTTATACAAAATGACTAAAAATAGTGCAAATATCTTGAAAATAGGCAGACGTATCAAAATTTTGTTCTTTTATAGATTGGGATCCGGCAAATCTAAGCTTAATGACATTTCTAATTCCATATTTGAAAAGCAATATTTTCTTGGCATATCATAGATCATATTTGTTTTATTATTATTATTATTATTATTATTATTATTATTATATAAATACATTATAATTTTGATTAATTGATTTTTTGCAGTAATGCTTCTCTTACCCTTAAATCACCAAATGGTCATCACATGAAAAACTCTACTTACTTAATATTAAATCACAAGCTTATTAAAGTAGGTTGTTAGCCAACTGCTTTTACCGTTTGCTTGGCAACCCTTCTACTGTGATAAGAAACTTCTCAAAGTTCCACCGGATGTCACTTATTTTAATTGGAGACCAACAGAGTTTCTTGATATCTCCAATAACAGGATTCACAGAAGGCAGTGTCTCCTGCAACCAATTCAGAGGTGAAGATGGCTTTTAATAACTAGTCAAAAACTTCTCTGCTTAGTTTACTGTTGTTTATGTATTTAGCCACCACAAATTATGCTTGTAAGTAGATGGGCTGTGAAAAAGAAGGTGTAAAAGAGTGTGTGAATGTGTGTGTGCATGGTGTTCTACAAGAGACTTGCATCCCATCCAGGTGTTTATTCTACCTTTGTGTTCATTATTCACAAACTACATAAATATTCACATATCTAAGTTGACCCAGGCTAGGATATAGTAAGAAGATGGATGGATGGATGGATGGATGGATAGATAGATGGATAGATGGATAGATAGATAGATAGATAGATAAATAGATCACCAATTTAAGTCTTTAGCCTGAGTTGTACTCTAGAGCATGCTAATCATCTAGGAGTCATCTTTAGTATCCTTTAATTAAACTCTAGGTTCCATGCACTATTTGTTTCAAGGTAAAACACACAGACGCCTGTTGTCTTCAGAATATTAATAACTTGCCTTTAGGAAGGTGTACAGAGGTGCCTCACTCAGCCCATTAACCTCGATTTTACTGAACAAGGGGAACTTTGGAATGAAACCGCCTCCAGGTCTGACACACCGCAGGACGTCCAGAGTCTCGTGATTGTCCTCTGAGAAAGAGAAAGAATGACTGTAACTCAACTACAGGGCTTTTAACTGCTGTGTTATTCATCAAACAATAGTTACACTGCCTGTCAAAGGCACCTTATGTTTTATTATCATTTATTCACCACTGACAGATAAGACATTACAGGATATGTAAGAATGAAGTTTGTAAAAAACGCCATCTCAACATGGCTCTAGGTCAGTTATCCCTTAGGAGCATGCATATCAGAGTATTGGCACCTGCAGCTTGTTTCCTGTTCACTGTGCAGCATTACTGTACATCATACACCAATCACCCACAACACTAAGCCCACTGACAAACTGGTAAACTGGTTAAAGGATTATAGGCACCAAATGCTCATCTATGTCTATGGGGACTAAAGAAAAGCCAATGTAGAACAAATTGCTGAAAAAAGTCAAATACATAAGGATCAGAACACCCAATGCATGACATACAGGGCTTAGAATACAAAGCGCTAATGTTTGTTGATCTCCAGATCTCAATCTGACTTAACATCCATGGAATGTGCTGGACAAATAAGTCAGACCCATGGAGGGGCAATCCCACAACCCATAGCACCCAAAGGATCCACTGGTAATATCCCAGTGTTAGACACTACAAAACACCCCAAGAGGTCTTGTGGCGTCATGGCCCAAAGGGTCAGAGATGCCCCAGCAGCACAAGGGGAATCTACACAAATTTGTATAATAATTTTAATGCTGTGGATAATAATGTGTTTTTCTTGTTACCCAGGTGACCCCAGCTAGATTGATTGTTTAAACAAATAATATCTTTAAAAGTCTACTCTTGCTTTGAGCTCTGGGTTTATTCAGAAAAGTCGGCATTTGTTGTTAAAAGGATAAACCAATGTAAAGACCAAAGAGATGTCTATGGAAGAAAAACAGCAGAAATATACAGGCCATGCCACAATATGCAAACCACTCATCAGCAGTAAGAACTGAAAGGCCTTTGCAAAGATATGCAAAGAAACATATAAGTTCTGAAATCAATATTACCTACATGCATCAATTACAACTAGCATGGTGGAAGGAGTGTCACAGCTTAGGCCTGTGTGGCTGCTTCTGAAGTGTGTTTACTATCATTAGCATTATCTTTAGTAATAATGGAGCTTGATGCTAAAGATCTACAGAAACATTGGCCAGTGTTTGACAACTTACAGAGAAACGCAATCAAATTTAGAGGAACTTGGGGTGCAACAAAACATCATACAACAAAACAATGACCCAAAACACACTGCCAGCAATGGATTTCGTAAGGAGAAATAATGTGTAAGGTTTTAAAATGGCCAAGTCAAGCACCAGATCCCTTCTAAAGGAAGAAAGAAACAGATAAAAACCAACAGCATTTAAATAAAACCGCACTAAAAGAAAAAAGCTTTAACACAGAAAAATTAGAGCCTTTAACGCCTTATTAGAGGACATTGTCAATGGTCGAATCCGAAGGGAACGCGTTTTTAGGGATCACTGTGATTTTCTGGCCCACGGTGATGACTGGATTATTAGCCGTTTCAGATTTCCAAGAGCTATCCTCTTGGAGCTCAAATTTGGAAAGAGAGACAGCGAGGAGCCACGCATTACCCGTTCCCTTACAGGTGCTGACAACGCTTGGTTTCCTGGCAACTGGTTCTGTCCAAAGAGAACTGGCAGACCGCTCGGGCTTAAGCCAGTCGTCTTTGAGCCGTGCAATGCCAGCTGTATGGGACGGGATCATCCGCATGTCTAGCAGGTATATAAGGTTTCCATACCATGCAGTTGACCAGCCAAACATTAAAGCGCAATTTGCAGCGATCGCCGGTTTTCCTAATGTAATCAGCTTTGTCAGTTTTGTCCGTACGCAATGTTTTTGTATGAATTCAATGCAAGTCTTTGTACATGAGGCCGTTGGTGATTTAAGGGTTTGGTTTAAAATCACGCAGCTACAGATTCAATAAAATTTTATTTCTATAGAACATTTACCAATGGTCATTGTGGCAAAGCAGCTTTATAGAAAAAAAGGAAATACATTTTTGAAACATTTTAATGAATAATTTTAACATGTTAAATTACAATTACCAGTTTTGAGGTTAAGAGCATCAGTTAATGTTTATATCAGTTTGACCATGGCATGATTGTTTATGGCAGGCAGTTTGGAATGAGAATTTCAGGAACTGAAGCATTTTTGGCATTAATCTAACTGTCGTTAGATTTTGCACAGAATGGAAAGTGTAAGTTAAAGAGAAGCAACATGATGAGATGACTAAAAGAACAACCAAAAACCAACCAAATACAAAAGGGATCTGGTTCATCCTAAAACCAGATGTTTCAACAATGTTTTCTGATATTACAAAATTAATTATAAAAAGTAAAGCATACAAAAAGACACCATATTATGCAGCTTGCATTATTTAATCTCTGGTTTGTTTACAGTAAAGGTTGTTTTCTCTTACCTGGTGCCTGCAGTCCAAACTGATTGCATGAGAATCCCAGAATGGTGAAGTTCTCACCATGAAATCTGTCCATGAGTGCATTCAGCCTGAGGTACTAAAATCCCAGGAACACACATTGCTATTATTGAAGTTTAATGTAAAGAATACCTTACCATCAAACTTTTTTTTTATAATTGCTGATCTACAGTTACACAGTTTAAGTATCTTCTCTCTGTAAACCACTTTAATGAGTTTGAACAAAGCAATCATGGACATGGACATAGAGTTTCCTTCTCTGAGCTAATTAGCCAGGTATTTACTGGACCTTTAGTCAGTTGCAGTTGCATCCACTTGTTAGTGGGTTTTCCTGCCATCAGCTGTGCCTTCAATAAGTGAAAATCAGTTGGTTTGAGGTCAGGTGCATAACTCATTTCTTTGCCTTGGGTTGCTTTCGCAGAACATTTTGGGTTGTTATCGAACTGTAATGTGAGACACTGTCCTATCTGTTTAAGAATGTTTGGATGAATTAGCAGAAAGTGTTCCTCTATATTTCAGATTTCTTCTGATTACTTCTGTTATCACCACATCACCACTGCTTTCCCCTCTCCTTACGGACATTCTGGGCTCTGATTGAGCACTGTACTACTGTACACTATTGCACTGTACAGTAAGCACACAGCAGCACAACTGTAACAATCCCAAGCAGACATGTCAGCTATTTCCGCGATTTGTTAACGTCTAAAAATGTTTGTAATGCGAGGTCCATTCGTATAGTATGTGAAAGTTCAGAACTCGAATGTTTGTAAGTCGGGGATTTACTGTACTCGTAGCAGAAGAGGGCAGCTATTTATAAAGTTGAGAATGATGCACCTGCCTTCTTCTTTGGTTAGATGTTGTCACAGTTTTTTCTTTATCAACGAATGTATGCTTAGATCATCCACTTTAGATGTCTTCTATGGCCATCAAGTTATTTTGATGTTCCTAAACTTGTCATTATTTTAGGAATGTACTACATTGTTGATTTGGCCATTACCAAATATCTGTAGTCTCTATACTTTTTTTTTTTTTTCAGTGAAATTAATGCCGGACTATTTATATCATTAGTTTGTCAAAAAATAAGTTAAGAACAGGCCACAACTAGGCTTTAATCAGATTATAGGTATGCTGTTAAATTAGTTTTTAGCCAGTGACAATGGAACACCTTTGTAAAAAATGGCTGTAATTCCTAAACTGGAAATGTATCATTTTTCTTAAGCGACTTGAATTAAAACTAAAAGTTCATACTTCAATCGCCTCTTACATTAAGGCACTTGGCAGACACCCTAAAAAGAGCAACTTTTTATTTTATTTTTATCTAATTATACATCTGAACAGTTAAGGGGTTAAGGGCCTTGATCAAGGGCCCAACAGTGGCAACTTAGTGGTCATGGGGTTTGAACCAGGAACCTTCCAAACCATAGTCCAATATCTTAACCACTGAGCAAACCCCTCAACAATAAAAAAGAAACAAAGACATGTACAGATCAACTAGCATTTTGACAAATGATTGACATCGTCCTTCATTCATTTAACGACACAATACCTGCACAGCCCTTCCATAAACCTACCTATAATTTGCATTAAATATATTTCCCACCAGATTGAGTTTTCATTTATAATCTAGGATTCTGTAGTATATTCGTGAGATTCAGATACCTCCTTGACAGTGGAGTCTCAGAAAGTGGCCACATTGATGATAAGAAGAACTTTCCCCTCGTAAACCCTGAGCGAAATAGGTTTCCCTTCCAACGTGACCATGGTGAAGTTGTGAACCGAATTGACTGCCATGTCTTCTGTATGTGGATCCAGTCTCCTGGTTAGCTTTAAAGTTACCTTCTGTAAAGCCAGCAGTCCAGCTTCATTCACAATCCTACAAACTTATGGCTCAGCAGTTGTTCCACTCGGGTGCCTCCATTGTAATTTAACCCTGTCTGTGGATTGACATGCTGATATTGTTTGCTTTGTTGGTTTTGTGTTGGGTTCTGTGTGTGTTTGTGTGTGTGTGGGTGGTCTGTGTTTGCAGAGGTATGCAGAAACTGCCCATGATGCAAGTATTTATCATGTGTATTGTTACTTAACAACTTCCCAGGTTCTAGAACCTAGCGTACATACGGTTAACATTCTTCCAGTCTTTTGTGTGACGTGTTGACATTTGGTTACGATACGTTTCGACCTGACACAGCAGGACAGGCTGCTCTAGACTAATCTAAAAATGACGCTCATTGTTGCGAAACTGATTTACCCTCGATAATTATAAATTGATACAAAGCACATGGTGTTCAAATAAAAAAATTGCATTCATTGACAAATCTCCGTAGTATAAGAGGAATAAAACCCTTAAGTGCAGGCAGTTTTAGGTTAAGAATAACCTATAAGACAGAAACATTAACTCTGCACTGGGACAGATTACAACAGCATGCCTTAATTGTATTTTTTATGCAGATATACTGTAAAAGCATGCTTAGTCAAAACTTAAAAAAATACATTGCTAATTTTTTTTGGTCATCTCTCTTGTGTACAGGGTCTCTGGGGCCTGATGCTTATCCCAGAAGACTTAGGGCAAGGTGGGGTACACCCTGAACGGGGTGCCAATCCACCGTAGGTCACACACACACACCAACAACAGACAATATGGGAACAACAATTAACCCAGCCTACATGTCTTTGCAATGAGGGACAAACCCCACCAAGCATGGGGTGAACATGCAAACTCCACACACACACAAGGAGGAATCGAACCCTTTACCCTGGAGGTACGAGGCCACAGTACTAACCACTATGCTACCATGCTGCCTTAACAATATTTTTAATAATTATTTTAACATAATTCATTTTCTAATTGTAATAGTTATTTTTTATTATTATTATTTTATTAAATGAATAAATGTTAAAATTATTATTTATTTTATTATTACTTTTTATAATACTTTTTTAATTATATATAGATATATTGTTTAAAATAATAATTATTTTATTTTTTATTTCAAATTTGTGTAATAAGATTACATTTAAAACACATAAGTACTTTTTGTTAGGTGAAATATTATTGTTTTTTTAACATACCTTTTCAAAATACTTAAAACTTATACTGTTTAGAGTTAGATTGTTATTAATTTAATAAATTAACTGTTTTAATGTTCCACAAAATACGAAATTGGCATGAATTTTACTGGTGTAAATTGTCTGAAGGCGATTTCTTGTCCCGCACACTAGATGGCAGTATAAAACCGAACGAGCTGTACACCAAGTACGTGACCGGAGAAGAGGAAAGTGGTGTGCTGTCTTATTTTGTTGTTTGGACATTTGTGTACTACGGTGGCCCTAAAGTGCAAAACAAAGTAACAAAACTGAAAACAATAATAAAAAAAAAATCCAAAAATAAATTATCAAATCCGATATTGATATTTTGGGGGGATTTTGTTGTTTTGTTTTTTTATATCGTTTTTTTTGTTTGTTTTGTCAGTTTTGTTAATTTGTTTTGCACTTCATGGCCACCGTAGTGTACCCCTTGATTTCGTGTCGTAAAGTGTGGATAAATCCAAATCGAGTCGCCTGTGAATAAACGAGTAACCAGAAGGTGGCAGTAATGCATCATAGTGGGTATCAGCCTCCGTTAAACGCCAAAGAACAAATTATTTAGCAGGATAATAAAGTGCCTGATGCTGACTTGCCTCTAAGTGTGATTTTGTTTAAATAAAATTTAAAATTGAGAAAGAAAAAACAAACAAACATATATTTGCCAGCTAAAATAGATAAATAATTTCAGGTTATTCTTACTGAATTCAAACGATGAATTATATATCGCTTGAATTGTAATACTTATTCATGTTTGTGTTTCTGGGAAAACATTTTAATTAAAATATGTTTTAAAAATGAACTGCGTCTGAGTTTGTATGTTTTTAAATCAGGCGGACACGAGAGCTACCAAGAGGTCCTGAGGGTGCAGGTTGTGTTGAGGGACGTATGTTGACGTATCACTTCAGTCAACGGCACTAAACATGACCGACAGCAGTCGCAGCTCAGCTGGGGATTACACTGCAGTGCAGGCAAAGCCGAAGGAACAACCCAGGTGCTCCAAGTACAGAGATGTTTTTAATATTAAAAACATGCCTCAGAATTATGATAATGCGAACATTGCTTTAATTATTGCATGCAGGCCTTTTGAGTGTGTAGATGTCATGTTGCTCTGCTGAGATTTAATCTTCTTTCTGCCATTTCATGCATGTTTTACGAGGTTGTATCAAAAAGTTTCGAGACTAGTTTTGTAACACGCCAGCAGATGGCAGCACAAGGCAGCACGCACAGTCAGGAGGAGCACTGACCTTCATAAGTCAGTGTATCAAAATACATCATCCTGTGTACTGTACATCGGAAGCTGTGCAACTGGTCTGACCACGCAGGTTACCACGTGTGCTATTTTATCATGGACAGCAAGTTAGAACAAAGAGCGAACATAAAATTTGAAACTGGGCAAATCTGCCACAGACAGGTTTGACATGATTCAGCAGGTTTACGGCGATGCTGCCAAGTTCGTCTCCAGGCTGCTGTCCCAGGAGCAGAAGGAACATTGCGTCAAAGTTTGCTAAGCACTCTGTCAGCGTGCCGTGGATGACCCATCCTTCAGGTTAATGATCATTACTGGTGACGAAGTTGAGTGGATGTGCACGAACCTGAGACTAAGCAACAGTCTTCACAGTGAAAGATCCCATCATGTCCACATCAATAATTCGTCCCCAGGGGCCAGACCGTCTATAGCGAATTCTACTGCCAGGATTTAAGGCGTCTGAGGGAGGACGTAAAGTAATCAGACCTGTGGTGCACAAATCTCAAAACTTTTTGATACCAGCTTGTATTTTATTATTTTCCCTGTTGTTTTAGAAGTTAACAGTTATAAGGGAAATTGCTGTAAGATGCTAGAATAGAGATGAAAGTAATACAAAAGGTTTTTATACTCCTGACTATCACATCCATATTGTAGTTGTTACTTATCCTATTTGAGATTTTGCTCCTCGTTTACTGTTATAATAATATGCACTCTTTGGGGAAGGCTTCCCACTAGACTTTGGATTGTGACTGATTGACATTGTGCTCATTCAGAAAGAGTGGCATGAGTGAGGAGATCTGGGGTGCATTTAGTGCTTAAAGGTACTCGAAACAGTTGTGTGCTGAAAACTTTGCATTCAAACGCAACAGTTTGGGAAAGAACCGTGTGTGTGTGTTCACTTACTATTGGCACTGTGTACTGCAAATCACCATAATTGAAGAAAATTTCATGATACAAGATCTGCATCACCAAAAAGCAGTGACATAAAAAGGTCCCGTGTTTTACTATTTATTTTTAACAAGTTAACGAGCCCTCAGAGCTCCATCACGTTGGGTATGTTAATGCTCCATCTGAAATACTGCTCAATGAAATATGTTTTATTTTGTAGTATTCCCATTGGTAGGCAGCACAGCGTCCTGTGGTACATGTGAATTTTTTTAATAAGTTTGTTTCGAATTGTAAAGAAATCTGAAAAAAAATATGTTTTTCTTGGAACCTTGGCATTGCAAGGGATTGCCCTCCCTTATGACTTTTTGCAAGAAATTAGCGTTGGCATAAGAATAATTTTCAAAATACGAATGAACAAACTGAACCGAGTGCTGGCTAAGATGCAGATGCGTCCAGGGGCTGTTCAGAATTTTTTTTGCATCAGTGGAAAACCAAGCAAAGTGAGTTTACGAATTTTATGATTTTGTTTTCAGTTAACGAAAGCTGTTTCAAAAGAGCATCAAAATTTATGTGATTTTTCACACTTTTTTTGTAATATTGTTTTGGGTGGCTGGAATTATCTGCATTTACATAATTTCTAATGAGAAAATCTTTATTGAAATATAAATTTTAAGAACTCGACTCTAGAACAAATTAAATACATATACTGAGGTTTCACTGAACCTACAAAATAACAATATAAATCGAATCTTATTTGGGGGTGACCCTGGTGACTCCCATCTCTAGGGTAGAGTATCTTCTTATATGAGATCACAAAAGGTCAAAAATTTTAATTAGCTTGTTTAATTTATTCCTGGCCAATACAAAAATAGTGTTTTGTTGTTTTGTTTGTAGACACATTGGAGACATGTCTGAATGTCAAAATATGACTGAAAAGTGAATTTTGCATAACGGGTCCCCTTTAAGCTGTTATACAAAACAACGATACAATTAATTTTAATGTCCACCAGCTACAGGGTACTTTATTTTACGAAACAGCAGAGCCACCCAGTGTTATATAAATAATGACAATAACCACAGGACTATTAAAAAATATTCAGACACAATATATTTTGTATCCATATTATATCATTAGTTTACATCTGGCAACTTCTTGATGGCTAACACTTGCATATCCATGCATACACCCTTTTTCCATACTGTCTACAAAAGTCTTTGATAAATAATGGCACCGGGCACACCCTCAGACCACAAAAGACGAATCGCTGCTAGCTGATCTTCACAAGCAGAGCATTCATTTTTTGCTCTTGTCACAGTAACAAATGAATGGACATAACACATTCACACCTGTACAGCAGTCACTGGACATATCATTAACAAGAAAACGATACTAATAAATAGGTTAAAAATAACACATGTAATTAAATAGCATAATTAAAAGACTCAGTGCTCCATAATCTAATTTAGAAGTAGCAGAGATTGTCCCTAGTTGTCTAAAATCAAAAGTGTATTTATTTTTAGTTCTGCATAGAACCTGCATAATCATTCGTGTTTGTAAGTTTCGAGCATGTTGTTGCAGGTATCAGCTGTTAGACCTGCCCTGGGAGGACGTCCTTGTGACACACGTGCTGTGCTACTTGCCTTTAAGACTCCTTGTCAGTCTGCAGCGAGTGAGCAAGGGCTTCCGCTCTCTAATTCAGCTTTATCTGGCCAACTGCCGCTCGTTCGACCCTGCACAGGTGAGCTGCATTTATTCTCTCTTCTGAACATGCTTGATGTCCTGCTTGATCGATTCACGTGGTTGTTGGGAAGGTGTCTTTAATTGCTTTAAATTGGACCATTTCGTTGCTTCTGTTCTACATTTTTTTTTGCTGTATAGATTTTTTCTTCTCAGCATAAAGAGTCAAGCTCAAAATGATTAGCACTGTTCAAGAATATGGCTGATAACTTTTATAAAAAAAATCACAAATAACTTGTTAATTTACAATTCTGGTATCATTTAAAGAAATTGGATGTTGGATGTGAATATTTTGGTAAATATGCAATATTAAAGTAAAGCAATGCAGTGTCTCACTGCTTCTATTTCTGCTCTAAATGCACTTATTTCGTAAGATGAATTATTTTTTGGATTCATTTTATCCCACTTTCATTAAGAGTGCCAATAATTCTGCTTGTGATGTTAAACACAGGCACATATTCTAAGATACTTCAAGCACTATCTACTCTCTTTCTCTGCTCTTAGACAGGTCCTCGAATTCCTAAGGAAGCTTTTTGTTTCATGCTGTGTGATAATAAAGTCCTCCAGAGCCTCTCTGTACACTGCTGCTGTGACTGGATCACTGATAAGGAGCTGCTTCCTGTGATTGGTCAGAACCAGCAGCTGCAGCGCGTGGACCTGCACGGCTGCGTTCATCTCACTCGCCACGCTCTGGTGGCTGTGGCACTTGGCTGCCCCCGCTTGCAGCACCTGGGCCTGGCTCACTGCGAGTGGGTGGATAACCTGGCATTGCACAGCTTGGCGGATCACTGCTCTGAGCTGCGTACACTGGACCTCACCGCCTGCAGGCAGCTGAGAGACGAGGCTGTGTGTTACGGGGCGGCGCACTGGCCCACACTGCGTTCGCTCTCTGTGGCCATCAACGCCAATATCACCGACACGACTGTGGAGGAGGTGGCCAAGCGCTGCAGGGAGCTCGAGCATCTTGACTTGACCGGCTGTCTGAGGGTTTGCAACGAGGCCATCAGGTGAGCCAGGGGGAATGTTTGAGTAAGCGTGTGTATGACTGAATGGATGACAACGTGCAAAAAAGTTTGATTCCTGTTCTGTATTGCCCATAGTAATATAAAAACCATAATTTTCTTCTTCTTTTTTTTTTTTTGTAATTATTGTGTGAACTACTTCCACTATAACAATTACAGCCAGGGCCAAAAGTCTTCTGCTTCAGTGTTTTTAGATCTTTTTGTCGGATTACTATGGTATACTGAAGGATAATTGCAAGCATTTTATAAGTTCCAAAGGCTTTTATTAACAATTACATTAAGTTTATGCAAAGAGTTAATATGTTCAGTGTTAAACCCTCTTTTTTTTAAGACCTTTGCAATTCACCCTGGCGTGCTGTCAATCAACTTCTGGCCCACATCCTGACTGATGGCAGCCCATTCTTGTGGAATTAGTGCTTTGAGTTTGTCAGAATTTGTGTGTTTTTGTTTACCCACCCGCGTCTTGAGGATTGACCACAAGTTCTCAATGGGATTAAGGTCTAATGAGTTTCCCGGCCAGGGACCTGAAATTACAAGTTTTGTCCCCCGTGACACTTAATCATCACTTTTGACTTATGGCCCACTCCCTTTACTGAGAAGCAACCCCACACATGAACAGTCTCAGGATTCTTTACTGTTGGAATGACAAAGGACTGATGGTGGCGCTTACCCATATATATTTTTAAGAAGACCTGCAAAGAAGCTACTTCTCCTCAGGAAAAACATTAGTTTCTGATGAATCCTTTCTGATTGTTTTGGGCATCTGGAAAAAAAGCTTGTCCGGAGAAGAGAAGGTGATCGCCGCCATCAGTCCTCTGTTAAAACAAACAAAATTTGAACCGATACTCTAATAAAATCATTACTGGTGACGAGTCATGGATTCAGCACTATGATGGAATGCAAACATCCTCAATCGCCAACCAAGAAAAAGTCACCCATCTGTTAGAAAATTGATGCTTACGGTTTTTTAGGATTATAGGAAGTGCCAGTACTAAAACATTATCCGAGAACAAAGGTTCAACAATCAACAGTGCTCGTTACAGTGAAAAGCTTATTAAAGAGCTAAAGCCTAAACCTGGACAGCTATCCGAGGAAATTGTGATCTTGCATGACGATGCATATCCGCACATTTCTGCCCTCACTGTCGACACTGTGCAAAAACGAGGACAAAGAAGTGAAGACAGTGGTGCATTCCTGGCTTGCAGCTCAGTCTAAAATATTTGTATTAGATTATGAAAGCTTGCTGTCAGATTCTACAACCATCCTCGTACTAAACAAAAAAAAATGTATTACTTATTTTACTGTCAATTTAATTTGTAAGGATTTTTTTCCTTGCTGCTTTCATGCACGACTGGTATCTCTCTCTCTCTCTCTCTCTCTCTCCTGCTCTGTGCACTTGTTTATGCATGCGTGTGTGCCTGTGTGTAGGACGGTGGCTGAATACTGCCCTAAACTGCAGTCTCTGAAGGTGAATCACTGTCATAACGTTAGCGAGTCCAGTCTGGGTGTGCTAAGAAGGCGCAACGTAGAGATAGATGTGGAACCTCCCCTCCAGAGGGCGCTGGTGCTGCTCCAGAACGTGGTGGGCTTCGCTCCTTTCATCAACCTACAGATATAAAAGTACATGAACACCTGGGTCCATGTGTATCACACATCTCAGAACTAATGTGCTGACCTGCAGTCAGCTGTCTGTCATAAATTAGGTGTGGTTTTCTGAGAGGTGTGCTACATACGACCCTAATACCAGCCTAGCTGAAATCAGGTGAGTCGCCCAGGTCAAACCAGAGAGTAGTGCATATACCTGTTTTTTTTTCTTTCTTTCTTTCTTTTTTTTTTTTTAAACAATTCCAATCAAACTGTACTTAGCTTCCTAAGGGGTTCTTTGTGAAACACTCATGGATAAGAAAACAGTCCTGTACAGTAAAAGTCTTCATATTAAATTAAAGTAAATGTTAATGTAACAACCTCAGCAGCAACCTTATTTCGCCTCTCAACTGTTCCTGTTTTTATGCTTGAATTATTCATAGTTCATGATTCAAAATTTTCCTCTAAAACTGCTCAGGTACAGAGACTGAACTGAGAATAAGTCTTGCCAAAAATGAGAACCCAAAAAGTCCTTCAGGAATCCTGGAGTACATTAAAAATACAAGAAAGTCTGGCTCTTTTGTAGGTAAAAACTGAAGAAATGATGGCTGGCTCAATAGTTTTGCACAATACTTTATGTATAATATTATTCACTGAAAAGTTGTAAAACCATACACAAATCCAGGATTTCATGCTAGAATGCTGCTTGTTGTGAAAATATGCAACAATAAAGGAGTAGAATGATTTTTAGTTCGCTCTATTACTTGAAGAAAAGTGTTGCAACTGAAAAACGCTTTATATCCTCCAGCGATATCAATGCTACAGCCATATGCTCTGGGTGGGCGTGATGGGGCATTGGTGGGGGCGTTAGTTACAGCACCACTAGCCAGTCTTGGAAAAGAGCAGATTTGGCTTTCACTCCGAGTGTGTTACACCACCTGTGATGCAGCATGAGAAGCAGTTGGAAAAGATGCTATAGGCTGGCTTCATGCATCTCCGAGGAAGCACGTGTTAACCTTTGTCCTTCCCAACTGGAAGATGTCGTGTGACAAAATTGGATTGAGCGTGTTTACTTATCAGAGAGGGTTCTTAATGGAGTAAAGATTGCTTTCTAAAACAATAAAGAATAATTAATACTGTATTGCAGGGACTGGGTTATAAACATTTTGTGCCTAGGTCCTTTTTTTTTTATTCAATTAATTCAGAAATACATGCAACATGAATACATGACCAGAAAATACATGTAACTTGTATTAATAAGGTTAGCCTGCTTTTACGTGTAACTGATGGCAAGAAAGGCATTTTGATATACTGTTTATCTTTCAGGACTTTCTTCATCCATGAATTATTTGGACTGTGCTGGCATAGTGCAATACCTTGGAACATGGACTTGTATGAAATATCTATTTCAGCTCCACTATCCCGGTTTCAAGTCATGATGATTATCTATAAATTGAGTCAGATGCACACAACACAACAAACTCTCAACAAGCTGCTGTTGCCATGCAGGACTGACCAGGGTCACGGTTATTTTAAGAGAAGTTTACCTCTTAAAAAGAAAAAAGTGTGTCCTACTTATTGACTCTGTCATACTTGAAATTTGCATGTGTAAATGCAATGTCTTTAGAAATACTGTGTTATATTCATGGTTCTGCATTGAGCATTCCTTTTAATTTCAAATAAATTAAATGAGCGTAAACATACTTACATAGGTAATTGTTAAAAACGTACTGTTTCATTTTGTTTTTATTCAGAATTATTTTATACAGTAAACAAAAGCTTTGTATGATTTCGCATGTAAGAAAAGAATGAAGGAAACAAGTTGCACCTTTCTAAGTATCTGTTTAGAGATCTGCTGATTGATGATAAAATGTACTGGAATGTTAGACGGATTTTTTTCACCTTAGTGTTCTATGGTTTCTGCAGGTATCACTTGAAACATAAATCTTACAACATCTACATACCAGATTAGCTTTAACCAGAATAAATGTGTTTGTTGTGACTTAACCCATTCTAGAGATAATGATATTTTATTATAATACCTTAGATTTATGGTGTACAATGCAATTTTTAAAAATGCATCACGATTGGATTGCTCATTAATGCTGAAGTCATTTTGCAGTCGACAATAATTTTAGTTATTCCAGTAATATGTTTTTGATTTATTATTTTTTTATTTAAAAAAATGTCAGCACTACAATTATTGTAATACAATACAAAATATCTGGGATTTAAAAAAATATATATATATTTTTATGCTTGTGTATGGAAAGTGTGGCACTGGAAACGTGTAATCTGTCACAGCAAATCTGATTTAACTCAGTCTATAGGATTGTGTTTTACAAGCTCTACAATTGACATTACTTTAATGTTTTGTTCTGTTTATTGCTTATTTGATACAATTTTGTTTGAATGTTATAAATGAATGGTTCTAGCCAATAATATGCAATGTCGACAAGGTTTTGGAAACATTTACAGTATATCATTTTTAACATATTTTAAAATGTTTACAGACTTTCTAAAGCCCGGATAATCAGCTTTTTGTCTGCACTGAAATCATTCAGTTGGAATTAACGTTGCACAAAAATGTTTGCAAGAATTTATTTTCTTCCTTTAATAATAAACAAATAAATAGCATTTTAAAACCTTTTAATATTTGTGAATATTGCATGTACACATTCTTTCGCTACTCCTGGTAAATCAGTGTACAATTCTAGAGCTAGAGGTAGTGTACAGTCATGTGAAAAAATTAGGACACCCTTTGAAAGCATGTGGTTTTTTGTAACATTTTTAATAAATGGTTATTTCATCTCCGTTTCAACAATACAGAGAGATTAAAGTAATCCAACTAAACAAAGAAAACTGAAGAAAAGTCTTTTCAAGATCTTCTGTAAATGTCATTCTACAAAAATGCCTATTCTAACTGAGGAAAAAGATAGGACACCCTCACATGTATTCCCTCTTAAATTGGCTCAGATCTCACACAGGTATATCACACCAGGTGCACATAATTAGTAGATCGTTACTCTGCATGTTGAATGAGGCTTGCCCTATTTAAACCTCAGACATTTAGTTTGGTGTGCTCCTGACTGTTGAAGTGAGAGTGAGCACCATGGTGAGAACAAAAGAGCTGTCAGAGGACTTCAGAAAAAAGATTGTAGCAGCCTATGAGTCTGGGAAGGGATTTAAAAAGATCTCAAAAGATTTTGAAATCAGCCATTCCACTGTCCGGAAGATAGTCTACAAGTGGAGGGCTTTCAAAACAACTGCCAACATGCCCAGGACTGGTCGCCCCAGCAAGTTCACCCCAAGAGCAGACCGCAAGATGCTAAAAGAGGTCTCCAAAAACCCTAAAGTGTCATCTCGAGAACTACAGCAGGCTCTGACTACTGTTGATGTAGAAGTACATGCCTCTACAATCAGAAAGAGACTGTACAAGTTTAACTTGCATGGGAGGTGTGCAAGGAGGAAACCTTTGCTTTCCAAGAGAAACATCGAGGCCAGACTGACATTTGCCAGAGATAAAGTTGACAAAGACCAGGACTTCTGGAATAATGTTCTTTGGACAGATGAGTCCAAAATTGAATTATTTGGACACAACAGCAGAGGACATGTTTGGCGTAAACCAAACACAGCATTCCAAGAAAAGAACCTCATACCAACTGTGAAGCATGGAGGTGGAAGTGTCATGGTTTGGGGCTGCTTTGCTGCAGCAGGACCTGGTCAGCTCACCATCATAGAATCCACGATGAATTCTACTGTGTATCAGAAGGTGCTTGAAGAACATGTGAGACCATCAGTTAGAAAATTAAAGCTGAAGCGGAACTGGACCATGCAACATGACAATGACCCAAAACATACTAGTAAATCAACCAAAGATTGGCTGAAAAAGAAGAAATGGAGAGTCCTGGAATGGCCAAGTCAAAGTCCAGATTTGAATCCCATTGAGATGCTGTGGGGTGACTTGAAAAGGGCTGTACGCGCAAGAAACCCCTCAAACATCTCACAGCTGAAAAAGTTCTGCATTGAGGAGTGGGGTAAAATTTCCTCAGACCGATGTCGAAGACTGGTAGATGGCTACAAGAACCGTCTCACTGCAGTTATTTCAGCCAAAGGAGGTAACACTCGCTATTAGGGGCAAGGGTGTCCTATCTTTTTCCTCAGTTAGAATAGGCATTTTTGTAGAATGACATTTACAGAAGATCTTGAAAAGACTTTTCTTCAGTTTTCTTTGTTTAGTTGGATTACTTTAATCTATCTGTATTGTTGAAACGGAGATGAAATAACCATTTATTAAAAATGTTACAAAAAACCACATGCTTTCAAAGGGTGTCCTAATTTTTTCACATGACTGTATGTATGTGTTTCACATGGCCCCCAACCCAAACTCCCAGTTGCAGATGAACTTCATACTAAAAACTAGTCTAAATGATTAACGTTCTTGAAGGAATGTAAAACTCAGTATAACATGCGACCACTAGAGGTCAGTAGAGCTGTTGTTACTGTAGTTACTCCTGCATTAGTTCTATTTTTGTCCCTTTTTCTGCTGATCAGCAGTTCAGCATTACATTAGGTTCAATGGGGTGCCATTTGGAACTCAGCCCAGCTCTCTCTCTCTCTCTCAAGATATGTTTGTCTGTTTAAGCTGCTTGGGGCTGCTTTGACTGCTTCATTGCAGTTGTACCAAAATACCACTGTCATGTGAAAATTATCACAGCAGATCAATTCCCTGGACAGGATATTTTGCACCATTCAGAACTGAAAATAAGCTGATCTCAAAACTATTTCTGACCATAACATTTCATATTTTTTAATGATAGTGTTACTTAACCATTGTGTTAGTGCTGTGATTTTCCTTCATAAACAATCATGTATTTGCAAAAAATATTTGGCTCAATCTGGAGTAACCCATGAGCAGCATTATAATTTAACCGGCCTTATCTATAATCTCTTTAAATGATTGAAATTTGTGTCGGTTAGGAGTACATCTGAACTGTACTCATTTTAGTTTGCATTAAACACCAATGGCAAACTGCCAAAGGCAGGGTTAGGCAAGAAAGTGATATAGCAACTGTTATAGCACACCCGATCCAAATAATCAAGCTTTTTATAGGATCTTCATGGACTGGATCAGATGTTGGCTTGGGTCTGATACTTATTATTACTCTTTAGTAATAGATTAGAGTCCATTCCGTCTGTGATGAGGGTATAAGAATTATGTTTTTTTTTTTACATAATGTGCATTTTATTTATGCTTCTACTGACTAAAATAATTTTTAAAATTACAGAAACTTTGTTGTTAATAGGATGCTGTTTTTCTTTTACCCATTTTTTTTAAATAAATGATAAATTTCTGGATTGCAGTTGAACCGACTAATCAGGCTTTATTAAACTTGTCCTTTAAATAAAAATATATATAATTAGGGCAATAAAAATGTCAACTGAGATTGCTAGAGAATCACTGACATGCTGTAAACTTAATGTGGTAATATGATCTATCTGTAATATTGCTTGATGAGTCATTCCTGCCTCATACCCCCAGGGTCCCTAACTCAATTATGAGACTGGGTTACTGTCTGTGTGCAGTTTCACATGTTCTTTTCATGTGCTCATGGGTTTTTCTCCAAATTTTACCCCTCAAGAATATACCAGGAGGTGAATTAGCTGCTACAGTAATTGCCATTAGGTGTGAATAAGTGAATGAATGGGAGTGAATGTGTGCATAGTGCCCTGTGATGGACCGGTGTCTTATTAAGGGTCTGCCTTTACCTTGTGCTTGGATGCATCATGACCCTGACTCTGACCAGGATCAAGCAGTTCCTGAAGATAAATGAGTCAACTTTGCCCATCCCTAACAGGACTCTGTTTAATACTAATTAAAGGATCAATGCTTTATGTGTTACAGCTCAGTAGTCCATTAGAGGCGACTATGTTGGAAGTAAAGCCTACAGGGTGGTGGAGCTTAAGCAATAGGGTTGGGCAGGATGCCCTACAGGAACTTTCTGACACATCACCTGAAAAACTTGTCCCACCTGCAGACGTTTCCAGTTAATCCCGGAGAGTGCACTGCGCATGCTCCGGGATCCACAGGCCGGGTAGGGCGAGTGTGTGTGTGTTTGCGGCGTGGTGTATCTAGTTGTCTGGAGTGGCTGAGTTATCCAGGAAGCTTCATTTCCTCCGGTTTTTCCCGGTAGAATTAAAATAAATAAATAAAAAAAATCAAGCATGCAGCTGCGCCGAATCAGCACTGCAGGTCCCGGCGACACTGTGCATGGAATTCAGATATAACGGAGGAGAGAGAGAGAGAGAGAGAGAGAGAGCGAGTCAGCTACCTGCCTGCCTGCGAGGATACACTCATACACACAGAGAAACCGAGAGAGATAGAAGCAGGAACCTGGCCGACCGATGCGGACTGCAGTGGCGTTTCCCGGCTTTACGCATTCCCGCATTCCACACACGCACTCCTGACAAGGACGCGCGCTTCACACGCGCCCTATAACTCCATCCGCCGGTAAGAAACTCAATCTCGTGCACGCGCCGTGCTGATCTGCGCTGTGTGTTCTTAGCATGAGCGTCTCAAAAGCTGCGTGCATTTGAAATGAATGCTGTTTGTTAACGAAAATCAATCATATTAACTGCAACGATTTACACCAATGCATAAATGCGGGGTTACTTCTCATCCAGTTTGGTTCTAGAGATGAGGCATTCATGTGCTGTTTGTAAAGGTCATAAAATACAACATCTGTTTAGACCTGCTTGAAGGGTCCTTATGGTCATCAGTCAAAATATGATGGTAAAATTATTGCCTGACAAGTTTTATGGCATGCATTTATGTGTCCCACCAGTTGAATGAGACATTGAGGTCGTGTCTGCTGCATTCCCTCAGTGGCATCTTTCATCTGCACATCAGCACCCTTGACAGGAAATTTGACATCTTGACTTGTGCAGCCTACAAGTTGATAATGACATCTTTAGTAACACAGAACTGATACAGGTACTGTATGTGTGCTTCTCAACTTGTTGAGAAACTAATGTTAAGACTAGCTGGGGAAAAAGAAAATGTCTCATCAGTGCTACATAGCCATGGAAGGTCAGTTCAGCATAATGTAGACTGCAATCCTTGAGGCAGATTTTGGCCTAAAAAAGTGACACCGCAAAGTGACTTTGCTAAAGCAGTTACAGAATCTGTGACACCTGTGCAACGATCAGGCAAATACACCAATCAGAGACAGCATTGAAATTACCAGTTTAGGTTTCTGGTGCTGTGGTACAGTACCTGGCACCATGATGCGTCTTTAGTTCCTGTAGGATGGATAAGCATTGATCAGGCTTGTTTTTCTAGCACAGATGTTATACACCTTGACCTCTTTGTCCTGTTTTTTAAACCGTAAATTAACAATTTTTGCAATGCATCAGACTACATTATCCTGCTGAAAGAGGACACCTCAATCGGGGAATACAACTGCCACAAAAGGGGTGTACTTTGTAACCGTGTCTAGTTAGGTTATCCGTGTCACCGTAACGTCCACATGAATGACAAAATGCCAGTAATAGGCATTTTTGGTCATGGATGGGTGTCTGACTGGTCTGTGAATGTGCAGCCCCATACTGTGTGTTTTGATATCTTTATATCAGTAGAATTTCTGTGCAATTGAACCAGACAGGTTCACCTTTGCTCCCAGTAAATATCAATGAAGCCCGGTTTCTGGTTGAAGTTGTTATTCCTTGGAACACTTTTGGTTGGTTCTAACTGCTACATATAGGTAACACCTGCTATTTTTAAGATGCTTAGCTTGCTCATCTAGAAATCACAATTTGGCTCTTGCCAAAGATGATTAGATCCTTAAACTTGACTTTTTTTTTTTTAAGTAAACTGACTGTTCACTTGCTTCCTAACAAATTTAATCAGTTGACAGGTGCTGAGAGTAACAAGATAATCAATTTTATTTACTTAATAGTGATTATTATATATTACTGTGATATTAAATGTTAATGGCTGTTTACAAATTTGCACACAGTAATACTGACAAACATGTGACTTGGATTCTTTGAATTAATGGTATAAATAAATAAGTGACTTCAAATGTTGGTAAACAAAAGGTTGCATTTGTCTTTTGTAGACATTAGGAATTGTCCATAAACATAAATCTTTTTTTTTTTTTTTTTTGGAAGTGCCCCACACAAATGATAATTTATGTAGTTTGATCCCGACATGATCCCCAAGAGGTCGAGGCCATACTGACGTTATTGTATATAAATTCCTAGGTCTCTAGGTCACAGATCCTCAGAGACACACTGACATCCTTTTGGTAGGAAGTGATTTTAATTTTTAATTATATGGATTTTAAATTACTGCTTCTTTTATTTTTTTTACTTTTTAAAGTTTTTTTTGTTTTTAATTAGCATGCTTGTCACTTATTATCATGCTTGTCACTACTTTTAGTTTTTAAAACGTCTTTAATCATATTTTTGTCAATTTGCTCACTCCAACTAGCAGTTGTTTAAACTCATTGCCTTATTCACAAGAATGTGGGAGACCCACATCTCTACTTTTGTGCTATAGTGAACCTTGTTTCTGTGTTGAGACTGCTTGTTTATTTTCTTGCAGTCTCTGTTCCCTGGATGTTATTCCCTAGGCAGGTGATAAATTGCATCTACTGGTAGCCTGGACAGGATACAAGGTACGATGTCATCGGAAACGCACACTGCAGGGTGATATTTGTTTCAGAATGAACAGAAGCAGACAGAAGAAGGAAGGAAGAAGCTGATAGAAAGACATAGGGTTAGTTGAGGGGTAAAAGTGAGGGGAGGGGATAAGTGTCTGTGGTTCATGGCTGCAGAATAGGAAGAGACTTTTGTCTCCATTACTTAAATGGCCCTAAGGATTCAGCCAGCTCCTTGCTGATAGGCACTAAGGCTACAGACGTTTGTTCTTTCTCTCTTTCTCTCTCACTCACTTCCTGCCCTTCATTCTCTGTGCTCTTCTGCTTGCCTTTGCACTTTCTGCCCTATACCGTTGGATCACTGCAGTAATCAGCAGGAGCTCTTGGTCTTGTATGCATCTGTCTAATTGAAAACCAAACAACTGATTGAAGTATTAACCCAGCTGAACCTGTTGGCTTAGAGGGTTAATTTATTCCATTGCTGTGTGAGCCTGATGTATAGTATCTGCTGCTTTCTTGGACATTAAGCTATATCTGAATGTTTAGTGACTGCCGTCCAGCAGTGTGTTGTGGTTTGCTTTGTAGCTCGTCACTATGAACAGCATTTGTAATGAAATTAGATTCAGCAGTGTTGAGTGGTTGGCCATTACTACTTACTTCATTTAGCTCTGCTAAGCAAAACTCTCTTTCAGAGCATTGTAGTGTACAAGGTAGTTATTACTATGAAAATGCCGACTTTTGGTATACTTGATAATGATTGGTTCCTATTCTTTTTTTGTTTTATATACACACATTAAAATTTCACAAAGGTAAGAGCAGAGGTTAGAGTTACCATACTGACTGAATCCATGAAGTGGATAAACAGAAAATTTTGAGGAGAATAAGCAATCAGCCACAAAAAAGTGTATTGTATTGTGGTTTGATTGGAATAAAGTTGTAGGCATGTCAATAACACCTGATATCAGATGGGGACCTATTAGGCAAAATGTACGTTTTAGTCATGATAGATATTTAGATGCATCTCCAGTGTGCGTGCAAACAAGAAACATGAGAAAAGAATATTCCCTGCTTTTTGCCTTTTTATCCATTTTTCTTATTGGGCTTAAACAAGCTGATTAGATTTTTCACCTCATATAAGAAGATACTTTTTTCAGCTTGTTGCTTAGCTCTGCTGTCATTTATTATTATATAAAAGCTTATATGACAATCTCTTGAGCCCAGAATCAATATAAAAAATTCAAAAAGTCTGGGCACCTAAAAAGTCCTATTGTTTGTTAGCTAGAAGCTTTGTGTTTATGACCCCTAGCTAGATAAATCCATGTCATTTGCAGAACATGGTCATCATCTCGTGTGTAACCGTGTGACTAAATTTCTGTACTGTTTTTAGAATTGTACATTATGTCCAGTAGACCAGAACTGGTTCAGGTTTGTTATTTGCTTTTTAAAAAATGTTTTCCCTTATATGGTTTTCCGAAAATTCTTACTAAACAGCAGTATGGAGATAAATATGCATGACAGGCGCAGCCCATCTGGAGTCCAGCTGAACAAGGGGAAGAGGAAGAGGAGGAGAAAAGGGGGGACAGAGGGATGGATAGAGGACAAGGATGAGACAGATTAATGAGCTGTGGGAGCAGTGTGTTATTTTGCTGTGGTGTGGCGTCTGAGCGTGTGTAAGAGGAATAGTAATGGAGTGAAAAAAACGCAACTTTTCCACTTTGGTGTCAATTTGGAATAACCTTTAAGAAAAAAAAAAGTGTGAGAGAGATTGCATAACACAAAGGTGTGTGTTTTCTTCTTTTTTTTTCTCCTAAAGTTCAAGGTAGAATCTGTACAGTCAAAGGAAGGTCCTTATGTATTGTATAAAGAATGATGAAAAGGTCAAGAAAAACATGTGTGTGTTGTATTTCTGTATTGTATTCTTTTCATAAAGTCTGGTAATCTATCATTTTCATGTTGATCTTTATTTCTTTTTTTTGGGTCATCGAGAATGAGAGGCAAGTCATTACATGTACACTCCCAACTGATATACTGTAGGAACCAGTTTGCTACACCCCCTCTGTGTAAATGTGTTTGGGTTTTTTTTGTTGTTGTTTTTTATGTTAAGATTCTGTACAGTTCAGTGTTTGCTCTCTGTGTAGTGAGAGAGTTCATGTAATTTAGCTAAATTTTGCTATTTTTTTATTCAATTTAAATTAAATTCAGTATTTGGTTATTGGTAAGTTTTTGGTGGTTCACAGTTTTGTTTTTCTCACATCTACAGTGCCTGGGTGCAACAGATATCAGATATTTACTGACAGCTGCTGTAATGTTGGGATAACCTGTGGTACATGAATATATCCTGACATATACAATACCAACAAAATGAACTGTCTCTGTATAGCTGTACAAACTGCATGACTCCACTCAAAGCTCTGAACACAAACTTGAGAATATACACCCCCCTCCCCCTAATCAAGCAACACCATGAAAGGGTGTGATATTTAAGGGATATATTTAAGGTGTCGTGACTGATATATTTTGCCAACATTTTGGTTTATTAAGGAACGATTTATTTTTTCAAGTGCAATGTTTTTCATTTCTAGTTACATATAATAACAAGGAACATAACATCAACAAGTTCCTGTAATTGGTTATATTATTGCAGCATGCAAAGGGAGGGATTTGTAAAACTAGCATAACTGTCAATCACTGTACAATGACTGTCTATAGAATTACTTCAATACAGTTACAGTTAGATATTAATTGTATAATGTTGTCAGTTACTGTAATCGATTAAATAGGTTAAATAGCTTTCCACCCAGCACCAATGTTCACGTCTTGGGTATTTTTATAGCATTTCATTTAATCTGTATGCAAATGCTTTTTATTAGAAATAACCAGACCTCACATGAGCTTATGTACATCTATTACTCTAGATCAGTGTATAAATAACTTTGTTGCATTCAGTATATCATTTAAGACCTAGCATATTGCTAAACAAAATGTACATTTGGAAAGGCCTACGTTGCATTTATGGTGGCATAATTTCTCATGTCTTAGGTGTCAGTGGGAACATTGAAAGAATGATGAGACCCGTATCAAATTCCATATCCTGTGCTCTTGTTGAGTGAACTACAGTAGTGACATTAGTAGACGGGATGCCATTGCAAAACTTCTGGTTTAGCATGTTAAATGGGTAAAAGAATGTGTAACTGCATAAAGCAGTAGTGTACAAGTTAGAGCCTGAACTCACACAGGTGCTTGTCTGGTAACTGCACACACTTAAATTCTTTAAAGTAAGGTGCTCACTGTTTGATAGATACTTGCTGCAAACACAAAGTGTGTGCTGTTTTGGTTTATCAGTCAGCCAGAGAGCTATTAGGAGGTGTGTGTATGTGTGAGAAGCATGCAGGCTTTAGTCCATGACTGTTGCATTCAGAGAACAGCTTTGCCACGTAATGCTTGTCTCTATGACAACAATTCTAAGCTCCTGTCATCAGCCTCCAAGGAACTGAAGTCTCATAAAATGCAGTACCTTTCAGATACGACGTCCAACTCTTGCCTGTGGGTCATGTTGCTCTGTTAAACGAACACATCAATCTTTTGAGACTATAGCCCTGTGGGATGTGTAAAAATAAAATCACTTTCTCTTTGTATGATGGCATTAACCTGAAGTGAAATGATGAAGTAATCCCACAATTAATAAGTTTCAACCATGTTCGTTTTCTGTGAATATAATTTAAACGGAAAATTATAGACCAATATTTTACTACATGCATAAAAAAATGATCCTGAAAACAAGAAAAGACCTTGAAGGCAACACAAAACAGCTAAACTGAACAATCACAGTATTCGTTCCATGGTGCTATACTTTCTGTGCAGATTCAGTCAAATGCTGCAAAACTGATTGGACAGCACTTTACAGTACAGAAGGATAATAACCCAAAACCTCCCATGGAAGCAGCCAAAAAGCAAGGAAATTAAATGTTATTAGTAGGCTGATTTAGTCACCTGCCTGACCTTAACCTAGGTAAGCATGTTTTTCACTTACTCAGCAATGATTATGTTCCAGACTTTAGGCAGTCATTGACTGCAATTTGTTTGCATCCAAGAATTAAAAATATTCCTAATATTTTTAGTTTAGTTTGTCCAGTTAGGTTTCCCCCTTTGAAAATGAAGGGGGGAATCTACAGTATGAAATTTCTAAATCCAAATCCATTTTTTTTATAATGGTGATTGGCCCTCTGTGCCTGTCTTTGAGATTTCAGATTTGCTGTCTTTGTTATAGTAAAACATAGCTGATTGGACGTTACGTCTTTGTATATATCAGAAGAACGCCATAATTTATGACTAGTGTGTGTGATGCCCACGTGTGTGTTTCAAAAACTTAAAACGCGCATAAAACTTGCTTAAAACTTTTCTGGCCTCCTGTCCACTCCTGTTTTAATAGAAATACTCCTTGTGATAAACCTACAATATGACCGTAGCCAAAAATCTACCTCTTAATGATTATGCAGCTCAGTAATCGATTTTTATGAACATTGTGAAATTATTTATTGATGGGATTAAATTTTGCCACCTCTTTAGGAAGGAATATATTTCATGAATTGCTGTGGGCTCTACTCCTTAATGTGAATTATCTTATGGTAAATGCACACGTGATTGATCTTTTTCACTTCAGGGGCTGTATTTATTTATTTTTTTTCACTGTTCTCCCTTTTGCCATTGATTAAAAGAGAGGCTTCAGCGCAAGCTGTCCTAATGGCATATCTTAAAGGGTCATATGTATCTATCATGAGTCTCCTTGGTATATTCCCTTTAAGAGTTAAAAATTTGACTACTTTTTCTGCTGAAAGTCTCTCTCTCTCAGTAGTCAGGACTTGCAAATTTGGAATACTAGGCGGCTCTTCTGGCTTCATTTGATGGCCATGGGGCTAATTTTAGAAATAAGCGTGATGCTAGCTTCATTAGCCACTGCTCCTCAAGAACCTCAGACAGCTGCAGGCTGATATGTGATATTACAGAATATTAACTGGACATACTCTATAATTATTTCCTCTGTGACCTTTAATTTTAAAATGCATGCGCGTAGACCTTGTTTAAGCACATTTTCTTTGTTATTGCAAACTTAAAACTTGAAGCAGTTTGTAAAATGTACTTTATAATGGTACATCCTGAGTGCTTTTCTGATCCAGATAGTTAGCAATTGTCAGATTGCTATTTGTAATTGCAGCATTGTAATCCCTGATTAGTGTAGAAATACACCCTATTAATTGTACTACTACTCATTTATCATTTTTCATACTTTTATCACTTTATTTGCTGTCAATTTTCCAGACCAAAATCAATTTCTGTACACCACTGTCCACTAAATTATTTAAGAGCAGTCACTATTGTGTGTGTACCTTAAATGCCACGCTTGATGAGAATGTTCTTTTACCTAAATACCTTATTATACTGTCATTTAATACAGAGTGAGGAGATACTCTTTTCCATGTTTTTATTTAATTATTATGTAATATGCATTTATTGTTTGTTTAATTTAATTATTTTAACAATGGGGTTGGTCTTTTTATTATTTCATTACTAGTTTATTTGGATTTATTTTCTTATTTTTGTCTGTTTTATAGTCTGTTTCTATGTCCGCTGCTATTTTAGGATTGCACAGCATTTTGGTCAGTTGTGTTGTGTTAAATGTGCTTTAAAAATAAATTTGACTTTGACTTGACATATGTTGGATGCTACAAGGGAGGAATGGGGGATATTTTCCTTTTCTCTATACAGTGAAATCTCAGATTGCGGAACGCTCGCAAACTGCGTTACTCGCAAACAGAGCGAATATTTTTTACAATTTTGACTTGGTTTACGAGTACCGAGTATGATGTATCACGCATGCGTTTCTTGTTTTTTGCATAAAGCAAAAGCAAGTCTCATGATGGAGGTTAAAAATCCATTTTCTCTCCTTGCTCAAGGCTCAGCCTGCTCTTTGTGTCTGTGTGCGCGTGCATCATTGGACATCGTGCCACAAAGACACACAGACCCCTTCTACTTTCCCCTTCACAGACACACATACACTTTGTCTGTGCTCTACACAGAAACACTGCTCTGTCGCAATTCTTTTCAATTAAGGTAAAGTGCAGGTTAATTTGTTTTATTTTTACTTTACAGTAGTGATTCCATAAGTGCGTAGCTTAATCTAAAAGTGTGATTAGAGAGAATTCTTGTTTATTTTTCCTATGCGCGCATGGTGTGTGAAAAGAGTGGAGAAAGGGTAACTGTTAAAGGGTTAGCTAGTTAGTCTTTGTTTAATTATGTTGTTTTATCTCTGCTAGCCAGCTAACTAGGCCTCTTAGTTAGCTAGTTTTAGCTCCTGTTAATTTATGTTGTAAATTTATGTTGCATGTAGCACCTTGGTCCTGGAGGAACGTTGTTTCGTTTCACTGTGTACTAACTGTATATGGTTGAAGTGACAATAAAGCCTACGTGAACTTGTGTAAGATGAGGAGGGGGAGGGGCTCCCTACTTTAGCTACACACACGCATACACAGCGCCTGCGCGCACAAACCGAAACACTTATCAGTCAGGATTTATTTTTACTTATTTTTAAATATAAAGTGCAGGTTAATTTGTTTTATTTTTACATTTTTATGTTTATATTTTGTATTTATTTTTATATATTTATTTTTTGGGGATGTGAAATGCATAATTTGAGTTTCCATTATTTCTCATGGTAAGATTTGCTTTGATTTATGAGTGTTTGGAATACGAGCCCGCTTCTGGAACGAATTATGCTCATAATTCAAGGTTCCACTGTATATATATGTGTGTGTGTGTATATGTATATGTATGTATATAATTAGGGATGCACCGAAATTTCGGCCGCCGAAAATTTTCGGCCGAAATAGCATTATCGGTTTCGGCCGAAACGTAAGAAAGCGCCGAAAATAAAAGCCGAAATTGTCGCCACGCCTCTCCCATCCCCCGTCTCGTTCGCGCTGTCATTACGCATCAAACACGGAGTATGTCAACGGTTTGGAAGCACTTGGAAGCAAGTTTTGTTATTGTTAAACAGCCTTATTACTGTTATTTATTAGCAATAAAAGTTTGATTGCTTAATTAATTTGTAGTTTTTTTTAATACAAACAAAAAGAAAATATTTTAAACATGTTTTTTAATGAAGCCATTTTCGGTTTCGTTATCGGTTTTCGGCCAAGTGCATCCAAAAATTTCGGTTTCGTTTTCGGCCCAGAATTTTCATTTCGGTGCATCCCTATATATAATATATTATAATTGTGTGCGTATGTTTAAAAAGAAATCCTACACAACTTGCATTAAGAAACTATAAATCTAAGTAATGTAGGTGAAGTTAGGGAAATGTCAGGAAACGTCAATTCACAGGCCATTCTAATAGTGTTGACATTTTTACCTAAGAGACCCCCCCCCCCCTTCTTGTTTTTTTCCTGCACCCAGTCAAGATCTCAAAGAACCACCAAGTTTTTATTTTAGAAAATGAGAACTTAAGGCTACTGCAGGCCATCTTTCCCAAATAAGGCAGAGTAAGTTAAAATTATTCCAAACAAAGTGGGGTCAGGCAGACCAACACGCATCAGATCAGCTTAATGGGATGTAGCCTCTTAATACACTGATTACATTTTATAATTGGCAGCAAAATGTAAAACTTGGTCACATACTCGGCATATTCAGTGGTATGGCGTGTTCTAAGATGCCTAATCATGTTAGTGGTGTTAAAATGCCATTGCTTGATTCTACCTCGAGGGATTTTGTCACGACATACATTTGCAAACGGCTAACTTTACGTCTTCATTGGACACTTTAAAAAACTGCCAGATGGGAGAACGCATGTTGCCACTGGTAAGCTCCGCTCTGCTGTTGTTTACCTGTGCGCCGTGCATGCACGTGTGAAAAAGTCGCGCGAGTAATTTCCGTCAAGTGATCGGCTTTTGGAGTTCGCCGATCAAGCTATTTTTGGCCAACATCGGCCGATCAATCGACACATCACTACATTACAAAATTACTGTCTTTAAAAATAATCTGTTACATTACAGCATTACTTTATGATAAAAGTACTTTTGCATTGCAGAAAATGAAAACTCCTTTGTGATTCCTCATGCATGTTGTTTTAGTCAAGACCTTTATAATTATTCTACCATCACTTAGCGAAGTTTGGCACACACACACACACACTAAGGGATTGGGAATGACTGCTGTCTGGCTCACGGATTACATAAATTGTCTAAATAAGGGATTACATTTTTGAAAAAAAAACTGAGTACTTAAATAGTGTCATTCATTACATTTAAAATGATTATGTAAAATCCAATAGATAGCATGTAAAGAAACAACATTCTTACCCAGTTTGTGAATCGTATTTATGTGGTTGTTTTCTGAATTATGGAAGCTTCTTACAGCTTCCTGTAACGTTGAATTAAACACGCATTAAAACATAATTTTTTTTAACAACATTGTATAAACACCTACAACAGTGCAAGTAACAAAAAGTAGTTGTGTAGCCAAGTACTTAGGCTACCTTGGAAAGGTATAATTTGCTACTATATTGTCCGCTAACAAGGTCAACTTAACGCAGTGCCCACGTTATGCGCCCTCTTAGCTCTTTTATGCACATAGCTTGACTCTTTCTGCTCATCAAACTTGCAATTAAGTGCATTAAGACGCTGGATAACCTCTTTGTGAAAAGCAGTGTGTGAAGCTTGCCTCTCCTTCAAACCCCTCAAGCTGAAGAGACAAAGGCACACCAAGGCCACCTGGCTGGTGTGCCTTGGCATAATCCCCGCCACCTGGCTATGATAATAAGGACAGCACTACTTTCTGCTGGTCATTAACATACAAAAGGCCCTTTACCGCCATTACCTCTTATTGCTAGCTGTGAGGATTCCTAGAAACATTCATCGATTCCCATACTGTATATATCCACATACATGAGGTATCTGGTTGTTTCACAGAATTTCCTTTCGCATGCTACCTTTCCAAGCACTCTGCCTCATACTGTACATCTGGCAAACGTAAAGTTTAGCGGGGATTTCCCATACTCATATTTGTCTGGATACAGCTCTTTTCTTGCAGGGTAGGAGTCATATTTAATCAAAACTAGCTAAATGAAAAGCTCTCCTGATTTATGCCACACCTAATCCATGCTTGAATTCAAATATAGATATAGATATTGATATTTGTAGCACTAAACAATGATTAATAGTCATTAGTTTGTGCATACATGGTGTATTTCACACGTGTAACAAAAAATAATTTAATAATCTTGTGCACTGCTTCTCTTTCAGAAACTGGATGAATTCAGTATGTTTATAATATGGAGTTGATTCAAAATTGTACACAAATGGCCTAAAAGAAGTGGGAAGAAAACAATAGATGCCCTGTATGTCCAACACCATGCCGTGAAGTCAATGTAAATCTGCCTCACTGCATGATGGCTCCTAAAATGACCAAGACTTACCTGTCGAGACTTTGACCAGGAGGTAGCATTGGATCTCAGTTCTGAGACCTGAACCATGCAGAAGTGCTTCACATCCACTCCTTCACCCAGAGCCTTCCAACCACAGCCCGCACATAATCATCAACTATCCCCACGATCCACACCTACCCACAATCTCCCTCCAGAGCAGCTAAAACAGTGTGTGAGCACTGCTCTGAGTCATAGCATGGATAGTAAAAATGTTAAACACCGCTGCTCATCCTTTTCCTCAGTACCAGTCTCTGGCCCAGGAACTCCTTCTCGAGGCTCCCGGCAACCTCGTACTTCCACTCGGCCAGTAGAACTTGGTCAAACATCTGTAGTTACCTTTAGCTATATTGAGAAGGGGAATGTCAAGCAACTGGAGAGTCCACGCAACTTCAAGAGGGTGCAACAAGAGGCCACTCGGGCACATAAGATTGATAGGGCCTTGTCTGTTCCCTCAGGCTCCAGCAGCAATAATAGTTCTTTTCACCAGCAGGTGGATTCACCCGCCCACAACCAAGTGACTGTGGATTGTGGAGTCTCCGTGGGTCGGGCAGCCACTCAAAGAGCCCTGCAGGACTTTGGGTCACCCCAGTTAAGGTCTAAATTTTCCCAGGGGTCAGACTTGAGTACAGAAGGGGCACACAACCAGCAAATGCAATGTCGGTCATGGGCAGGCTCTCCTGCTCATGACACTAATTCACACAACTATGATGCAGACAGGCCAAGGGCTCCATATCACCCATTAAGTATCCCTGCTTCACACTGTTTGTCATCCCACACAGGAGAACCCAACCTCCCCTTAGAACTAAACTCCAGCCCCAGGGTCCAGCAAGACCCAAACGTTCACCAGCTAAACCATGAAGTCGCATCGACGGGAGTGAATGGCAGTCCTCTCTCAGGTCAGAAGGGCAATTTGTTTATCACTAATGCACATTCTGAAGGTTTAAACCAGCTCAGTGGCAGCAATACATCTTCAGCAATGAACAGTCCAGAAGTAGCACGTAGGCTTGCAGAGGAAGCCACCAAAATCTCAGTTATTTTTGATGATCTCCGAAAGTCCCCTGCCCACAATGCTTTTGTTCAGAGTGATCTAGGCAGCCCCAAACAATCTCAAAACTGCCCCTCCCAACACCGAAGTCCACCTATGAAAATGAACATTCCTTTACATGGAGTGCATTCTGATCTCACTGTAACAAATGCGCCTGCTCCTTGTTCACATGCAACAGAGTCTTTAACTGATTATATTCCTGAAAGGATTGAGCAAACCAATTACTTCTTTAGCCCATTACTTTTGGGACAGCCCCCTGACTCTCCAGCTCTCCCCTCTCCCGCAGTGAGTCCGTGGTTGTCTAAAGGGGGCACAGACTCACCTTTACGGGATCCTCGTGTACTTTGGGGTGACATGTCAAGCACAGACAGTCCCACCCTGCACAGGAGAAGACTTCCACAGTATACAGGTGAGGCCTGGTACCATCATGATGCCTGGGATCTGTCCCCACAAGGGCATGATGATATCATGGATGAGCCTTTGACTGACAGTGTGGAAATCTCCAGAAGGCTTCTTATTGGGCAGCATATTGAAGAAGCACCAGTCAGCTGGACTTTTATGCAAGGGTGGCAGGAGCACAGTGGGGATGAAATGGGGACGCTTAACCCAGTTCATCTATCAGGAGAAAATGAGACCAGAGCAGTGGATCACCAAGGTGTAGCTGTGGGCGCAGACCTGCCAAAGGGGCAGGATACCGTCACCTTGACGCAGGAACAGAAGCAGGCAGAATGGAAACGCAGACAGGCTTTGCTTCTGGGCCCTGTTATACTTGATGAAGAGAATGACGAAAGGGTCGAGGGGGAGCAAAACCTTCAGCCAACTTCATCTCCAAGCTCCAGTGGGGTCACAGGCAGTCTTGGAGATCGTGAGTGTCTCTCACCTGAGTCCAGCAGTAACAGTAACCAGACTGATCATCCCACCTCAGATATACAGGTGAGACAAGTCCATGATGTTTACACATTATAACAGCCTAAGGAACACCTTTGGAATTGGAAAAAATGGGTCAGTGGGGTTCAGCTGCTTCATTAGAATACATGTTTGTGTGATGTTTTTGAATAGTTGTAATTTCATATTAAAATGGTTACCATTTCTGCCGGACTGCTTTATAAAAGTTTGTCCAGCTTTAGTTCTAAGTTTATTTAGTATGTGCAGTGGAAAAGCTCTGTACCATGCTACTACTAATGTGTGCGTAAATGTTGACTGGAGGTCCTACCATAGTTATAAAAATAGGATTAAGTACAATGTCACCACTGGACTCCTTTGTCCCTAGTTGGACTATGGAGGTTCCTAGATGGAGGAATGTACTGATGTTTTTTCTACTAGTAGGAAATATCTGAAAATGACACTATTTGTTTTAAGTAAAAGTGTGAATCATTTAGTTCATGCTTAGAAAAAAAAACAGGGTACATAAACATAAACATGTGTGTCACAGTGTGATAGTGGCTCAACTGTACTGGGACCATCTTTGCACTCCCAGAAGATTGCTCGTGCCAAGTGGGAGTTCTTGTTTGGCACCACAACAGACACGGTCTCCAGGGAACAAGACAAGAGTGAGTGAGCTGTCCATCTTATTTTACCTACTGGTTACTTCATCCACCTTCATTCAAGTCATTACATATAAAATACAATGGAGGGTTGCTACCAAGATGAAGAATGAGAAAGTGTGCGTTGTAAATGTTATGGACTATTTATTGCCATCCATATAATTAACTAGGTATGTCTCTGTAATTTCAGTGTTACGGTAAACATTATAGTACACTTATGCATGAATACTTTGTCCAGAATCTAATATTGTTTAAATTCAGCTTGATAGATGACCTAAGTTAAAATTTACCACTTCTTATGCCAGCTGATTTGGTTTAACAGAAATAATAAGAAGAAACTAGCTTGTTTGTCTTGGTGTACTAAAAGTGCTTGTGAAATATGTCACACCCAAACAATCCTACCAAAGAGAAATGTATAGACTATACAATAGCATTTTCCCTTATTATGCTAAAGAAACAACAGTTGTTGTTTTACCAAAAATGCATTATACAATGCTACCACTAATGTGTAAATGTTGACTGGAGGTCCTACCACAGTCATAAAAATGGGAATAAATACAATGGTCACCATTGGACTCCACGGTCCCTTGTTGGACAACAGAGGTTGTGGCAATATACATTTGCATCAGTCATCTGCTGAAATAATCTGTGAGGTCTTCACTATCACCATTGGTGGGATAATCTATCCACAGCATAATAAATTAATTTACCTGGTGTATTTAAGTACGTTAAAATAAACAAAATACTCTGGATGTACTCATCATTAGGGTGCTGGGTTTCTTTACATGTATTGACGCCATTTATTTTTATTTTTTTTACCTGCATATCCCAGATGTGTGCACTGCACCGATTGGCTGCCACTCCACCCCAACTCCACCCAATTATCTACCCCTAGAAGAAGTGGTTCTCCGAGCCAACCATGACGTGCAGCGTGTCGAAGTGGAGCTTGTGACCCCTCCGCCTGCTGCTCCAGGCACTTCCCCAAAAACAGGCATAATTCGTTGTACTCTGAAATACTCTGAGACTGATCTCGACGCAGTTCCATTGCGGTGCTACTGGGAGACTGACATTGACGAGGTGCTGCTGGCTGACAAGGACGACTCTGACTCAGCTTTTGGGAGCAACCGTAGCGTGATGGGCACCTCCGGTACAGGGAGCAGCCCACTGGGAGAAACGGCATACAAGAGAACAGATGGAGAGGAGGATGAGGAAGAGGATGTGGCCAGCTGGGCAAGTGTTCGCACCCAGTGCGATATGAGAAGGCAGCAGGCCAGTCAAGAGCAAAAAGAAGAGGAGATATTTACCATGTTGTTCAAGAGGTGTCATGAAATTTTTATCTATTATTTGAGCTTGTGTGAACATATAAAAACAGTCCTGACAGCAAAATGTACCATAATCAAAATAATACAATATGATTGCTTTCTTTTCTTTTCAGGCCTTTTTTAAATAACAGCCATCCAGCCCTGAAATCACCGGTTCTAGTGCGGGGTCCACCCCAAACTTCCCGAGACATTATGGATACATTTAGTCACCATTTTGAGAGTATCCTGGAGTCCCAGCGAGCTAAAGGCACCTCTTACAACAGCCTGGACAGCCTGGAGCTTCTGACATCCAGCTCTCAGACCATGCTAACATTTGACCTCCCAACGCTGACCCCCCAGGTAAAGCCTCAGATGTATCACAGTGCACGGCAGATTGTGGAACTTAGCTTTGCTCCACTTGCACATGCTGAGATGCCCAGTGTATCTGAGTCAGCTTTGACCATTACGGGGGACACAGATGCCACGAGGGCACCATCCAGCGAACGCCTCAGCAGTGGCTCAGATGATAGATCAGCTGTACATAGCTGGATCAGTGACAATGTCTTCACAGTGCCCAGGTAAGAGAAATGCACACAAAGCCATGCTGACAATGTGTTCGTAATGCCTATGTCGGTGAGATGCGCACACAAATCTATTAATCTTAGGTTAACATAGATTTTATATACACCTTTAGATGCTTGTATAAGTTCCCAATACAGTGGTACCTCAGCATATGAATTTGATCAGTTCCGACGGCGAGTTCCTAACTAAAGTGTTACATCACAGTGGTGCAGGTTGAGTGCTTGCCAACTGGTACAAAATGAAAATGAGGTCAGGTCAGTAAGGCAGGCTTCTTTTTTTTTTTTTTGGTGTGTGTGTGTGTTTCGTGCCCAGGTTTGTATGAAGGTTAATGTGCTTTGCTGATACTCTGATAAATGTCTAGTCTACAGGTCATATATAGCAACTACATATAATTGTGTACTAAATGCTTAATCAGAAACACTATTCTCTGTTCATTCTGTGATTTATTATTATTAAAAAAAAATATATTGGATAAATATTTAAATATTCTTTAAAAGACTGTAAGATGAATGCTTGCTGTCAAAGACTTATTTAATAAACTACTACAAGGCCCAGGTTCCTTTAGAGCTGAGACATGAGAGAAATTTCCTAGTCACATACAGTAAATAGTGTTACATGCTATAGTTTAGAGGAGTCACAAGGGGGCAGCAAAGTGCATCTATTGCATCTTTTTTCTTTTTTTAGACTTGATGCAGTACTTGGAGCATTTAGTGAGTAAGGAAATTATGTAGTTATGTTAAAAAAAGTAAGAAGGCATTCTAACTACTATAGTTATCCTGATATGACATACATAGTAAAACTAGTGTTTAGACTTAATGAGTAAAAATAAATTAAAGGTCATTTTCTTGGTCTGTTAGCAAATTGATGTATGTGACTGATTTCTAAAGTACTGAGACATGACTAGACATGTCTTAAACATGTTTATCAGTGAAAATGGGTTACTGTGACAGATTTAGAGTGGAATTCACTGTGTGAGGGTGTCAGGTTAACAAGAGTGATTGGTGGGCAGTTATTGAGGTTCTAACCAGTCTGGCTCATTTTTTTCTTGTGACATTAAGCCCTTATGATTTGTATTTTAATCACCTCTGTTTGGAGTAAATATCACAGAGCCTTTAAGCACCATATTTAATAAGGTTAGCAAACCAAACCCCATGTAGCATCACTGGGGTCACAAGGGGATGTAAAAGGCTCAACAGTCCCCCCCCTCCCCTTTATTTTTTTATTTTATTATTTTATTAATTAATATTATGCATGTTTTATTATGAAGATTATAAAACATTTATTATGTTATTATGTATTTGTTATGAATATTATAAAATAGTACTGGGAGTCATATTTGTTACAGCCACATTTAAATTAATAGTGTATGTGCTATTCTAGTTTTTTTTTTTTTTTTTTTTTTTTTTTTGCACAACCCTGACATGCTGCACAAGCGTAGGAGTTTAGCAATAACAATTTATCAGTCCATCTGCCTCCGCTAATTCTGACATCAAGTGACTCTGACTGAGTGCAATAACAGAACATAAGAAAACAAACAAAAATATGCCGCAAAACATTCATTGAATTTAAATTTGCTAATGAATAATAAATCTGAAATAAAACATCCTGGCTTGTGGTTGCAAAAAATTTCATAATGTCCATTTGTGGCAACCAATATGGTACAGTAGACTTTTGCCCAGTCCTGCATGCAAAGCACTTTATGCTTCGGTATGTACACTTTTCTCTAGATCAACTGTGAAAAAAATTAGGTACTATATGTTAATTTTACAATGAAAGAAGATAAAAATTATAAAGAATATTTTTTTTAAAATACCTTTTTTTATGAATAATATTTAAAAGTACCAGTGTTGGACATAGTATTATGAGATCATGAGTGTTGGGTGCAGTGTATCAGTGCACTCAGGTTAGCAATTCAAGAGCAGGATTTATAATGAAACATTAAAAATATTGCTTCAATGCATAAACAGCATCATACTGCCAAAATTTGAAACAATAGCACCAATAGCACTCTGTTAGTCTCTCACAAAACCTGATTTTATGTAAGGGGTTATACACTCCTACAGTGTGCCATTGTTTAGGTTATTAATTAATCTATTTTATTGAGCAAGAATTAGGTTCTGTAGTATTATATATGTTTACCTCTATTTACTGTAGGTCAGATAATCAACAAACAAACAAAAAAAACATGTTTAATATTGAGAGATTTCTGGCAAAGAGAGGGAGACTAGGTTTTGATGCCACTATTTCTATCGCCCTTGTTTGTTCCTGATTTTAAGAGTGCTGCAAAAGTTTACTAAGGGAGGGCAAAGGAGTGAAGGGGAGAGAGTCAGTGTAACTGCTGAAAGAAATAGCTGCCAAATACCCGAGCAAACAGTCAGTAACAGAAGAGAGATGGAAACATGGCAAGCATGTAGAGGAGGTCGACAAAAGAGGTAGAGATAGAAAAGAGCACACAGTAAGTACTCGGACAGTGCAGGAGAAATGTGTGGCTCTGTTACACCACACATGACATGCTTTACAGGTGCTAGTTAGTGTTTCTGCGACAGTTCCCAGACCACAAATGGTTGTGATGGGTGTAAGTCGGGGTAAAAGTGTTGCTGGGTCTCGAAGAAGAGAAGTTATTCGAGCGGTGTCTGTTAACCAAAACAGCAAAAAGTACCAGAGGAAAAACTCCCACCCAGTTTTATGCTGGCATTTTGACGTTTCAGAGGATCAATACATCCCAGCACGCCGGCATTCTTCATGGAGGTAAGATTTCGAGGTGTAGGTAGTTGAACAAAAGCAGACATTTAGACAGACTGTTTGAAAAAGGCACTTTACAGTGAACAGAGAGAGTATTTCTGTCGATTAATAACAGCAAGCATTTAGTAAATAATCAGGATAATAATATGTATATAACAACAGAATGACTAATAACTGAACACATGAAATTTTACTGAAAGACCAAAAATGCTTTGACTTGTTTCTTTAATGTGGATACTGAGAGATGTATTAAAAAATGTATATATCTTGAGTCTATGAGCCCAAGTTTGGGCCATAAATTGCAGCTTTTTATTAGGATCTATTTATGATTGTTTTTACTGTACTAATGACCTTTTATATTCTTCGTTGCTGTTCAAACTCATGAACTTGCTATTCTTTTTCTGATACGTTTCGAGGTGTAGTTTGCTTTCTGTTGCTTTCTGTTTCTGGCTTACTGTTTTTGAGTCGGTCCATATCTTTAGCTGTGATGTTTGTTTTGCTCTGTGGATTTAAGGTGTGACTCATTGATAAAAGCAGCTACATTTAAAAAGCACTGCTGCGTGACAAAGCACTCGAGTGTGTTTGTCTAGAGCACTGGAGCATACCTGCCCATGTCCAATGGTCAGAATCCTACAGTGCTTTGGAGAAGTTAGTGCTGACCTTTTAATGAAATATATAGTAGGTTGTCTGATGTAACATGTACACTTACTTTTCACTGCGTTTTAATAAATTAAATTATTATTATTATTATTATTATGAAGATAATTTATTTCATTCATTAAAGGTTGTGGTTACGGTAGGTGCCTTATCTTGCACAGGCCATGTTTGTTAAGGATGTATACAGCTTTTTTCCTTGATCTGTGAGCAGTGACTCTACAACTGTATGAACATCATCTGATTGTTTTAACCTTATGAAAAGTTTGGCCAATTTTTTACATGATTAAACCAGAAAAATCAAAAGGTCAGTCTTTAATTTAGTTTTAGACATAAGACTAATTACCTGCACTAATAATTGTATATGTGTATAGGGAGAAACCTTCACGGCTGGCTACAGATGCAGTTGTGGATCAGGCGCTGAATGAACGTTTGGGATTGGGAAGCAATGACACACTAACCGGGAGTAACCGTGCTGATCTAGAGGCTGCTAAGCGATTGGCTAAACGGCTGTACAACCTCGATGGGTTCAGGAAGTGTGATGTCGCTCGCCACTTAAGCAAGAAGTGAGTAAATTTCAGACATGACGAACAATGCTGCTCATGTGTGAGCTGCATTTGAGATTAAAATATCTAAAGACACACAAACGCGTAACACTATATATGCTGTGAATTGAACTGTATCTGTTGCTTCACAGTGGGTATAGAAACGAATGACAACTGAATTCAAGATAGACACAGATGCAGTTTTTCTTTAATCAAGCTGTATTTACTTAGTCCAACTTTTACCATCAAAGTGAAAGCTGTAACACCAACTTGTTAGTGTCTCTACTAACATCTAGACTTTGCAATATTTGCCCACTTTGCAGAACTGCTCAAGTTGAGTTAAATTTGATGGTGACCATTTGTGAACTGCAGTCTTTAAGTTATTTCACAGATTTTTAATGGGGTTTAAGTCTTGGCTCTGACTACACCATGCAAGGACATTGACCTTTTTCTCCTTCAACCACTGTGAGGTCAGTTTTGCTGTTTGCTTTTGACCATTGTCGTGTTGGAAGGTAAACCTTCATCTGATTGAGATCTTTCTGACAGGGGGCAGAAGTTTTCCCTCAAAAATGTTATGGTATTTTGCCCCAAATGGGGTATTTTGCCCCATTTTTCCTTCTATCCTGACCAGTACACCAGTCCCTGCTGCAGAGAAACACCCAATGACAGGATATTACACAGGATATTATGCTTTACTGTAAGAATAATGTTATTTGGATGGTGAGGTGTCTTGGATTTCTACCAGACACATTGTTTGGTATTGTGGAAATAATTACATTTGTCTTATCCCAAAACACCTTTTCCTATGTGGCCTCAGAACCTTCACGGTACATTTTTCCAAAGCTTAGTAACTCAGGCTTTTTTTTTTCTGGCAACCTTCCCATACAAACCACCTTCATGGTAAATTTGTAATATTGTTGTCGCAGGCACACAATGACAATTCATTGTCAAAAATTCCTTTAACTGCTTCAGAGTTGCTGTAGACTACTTGGTAGCCTCTCTGGCCAGATTGGAGCGACGTTCTGTTCCAAGGAGGCTCTGTGTTGTACCAGATACCCTTGATATATACAAATTGTTGTACAAATAAATTATATTTCAGAGATGTTTTGATAGTGTCTTGTGACTTGTAAACGATTGTTTGCCTCAGTTGCACTACTAGGGACTGACATGCTCCAGCTTCTATGCTCAACTAATCAAAATTATCACAGCTAATCAGTTTTATCACAGCTAATCAGAAAGTCAGATGGCGTTGTGTGCCATTGAGAAGGTGATTACTTCACCTGCTGGAGTTTACCAGTCTTTTTAGGAGTGGGTGAGCTTTTTCCAAATCAGTGATTCTGTTTTTAATCTTTTTAATTATTAATATTTTTATTGGCATGTTGGTGTTATAACTCACTTGGATATTAAAAGGTTTACTGAGTAAATACAGGTGCATAAAACAAAAACTGTCTGTCTTGCAACAAAATGTGATTATATTAAAGGGGGGGGGGGGGTAAATGGCACAATCTTTAAGTAGGTTGCAAGATTATGCCAGATATGTAATGTTTTACAGGAATTTTATTTTTCTTATCTTTAGTAACTCTGTTGTTTAATGTCATACATGGTGTTTCAGAACTACTATATATTTTAAAACAATGTAATTTCTTTTGTGGGTGAAGTTTTGAGCAATAAAGATTTTATATCGATATTATAAATACTTTTGACACTACTTACTTTGCTACTGGGTTCTGTTGAATTTTAGTCATAAAATGAATGATTAAGTTCATAAATAAAAGTAGTGGCAAAAAAGAGAGAAACCATGAGTTAACGGACTGCACTGTGTGACTCGGATGATGCACTCCTGCAATAAAATAACATTAATGTATTTAGTAAAAGTTACCAAAAAATATGTTGCATTAATGACTGTAGAAGTCATGTGCCTCCCATGAGCACATATACAGTTTTATTTGCCTCAGTTAAGTGAGGATTGTGCATATATCCAATAGGACTTATATACTCTAAGAAAAACTTCCAAAGCAATGGACTTTTACTGGACAGTTTGATATGACAGCAGGCTTCTGTTAGTCTCCAGACTTTTTCTGCTATATCTGTCACTCTCTGTATCTATGAATCCCTGATGGGAGGCTTGTGTGTTCTCACGGATCAGCTTTTTGGAAAGCCAATGTTATTCAGTCTTTGTGTGTTCAGGGATGCTTTCATATGTGACAGATGCACCACGGGAACAGCAAAGCTCCTCACCATGCTTGTCTGACAAACTTTTATGGAAGAGCTTAATCTGGCATTGGACAGTTATTTGATTATGTTCTCAGTCTTTCTTTTTGGTTTCTATTTTTCTGTAGTAATGACTTCAGCAGGATGGTTGCAGAGGAGTACCTGAATTACTTTAATTTTACAGGACAGACACTGGATCAGGCACTGAGGTTAGTGTGCTCAATAGGTTTTTATTTGTAAATATATAAATAATAGAAATGGCTTATGTGTGTCTGAAATTATACTCTATAGCGCAATATATTCAAAAGAATGTACAGCATGTATCCCATAAGGCATTGGATTTAAAATATCTGGATGAACTTCTTTTACACTTTAAGTTGATCATGTCTTCTATTATTATGCAGGCACATTTAACTTGATATGCAGGTCACATTTCAAAATGGTTAGATTTTAGATTATTATAATTAGTTAGACTGTTCATTGCTAAAATGAATTTAAAGATGTTTTTAAATAATGTTTGCATTGAGCATGTGTGCTTACCTGCTTTTTTTTGTTTCATTTATTATTTTTGGGTAACCCCAGGACGTTTCTACATGAATTTGTGCTAAAGGGAGAAACGCAGGAGCGAGAACGAGTCTTGGCTCACTTCTCACACCGATACCTGCAGTGTAACCCTATCCTCGTATTCTCTGAAGGTGAAAAAATGGTCAAACTATAAATGCCTTGTTCAGAATTCCAGCTGAAGACTGTTGAGTGTTGTAACTCAAAGAATGTTAAACTGTTGGATATGTTTTATTACACTTTAATAAACTTATTTTAAAACTTAATTTCACAATCTTAATTACTCTTAATGAGTGTTTTATTGTAGGAAGGAACACTTGAAGGGTAATCCTGATGAAGCTATAGATAAGACTAATAGACACCAATCTGTTTAAATATTATACAATATTTAAACAGATGATATTAATGTTATGACTGATGTTGTGTGCGCGTGTTGTGTGCGCTATGGATTTCTAACATACGTTTTTTCTAGGAATTCATTGGTGTTTCTCATAGTAATGGGTGACAGTAATTTTGTAACCTGTTATCCTTAAGAGAAGAAAGGATTTATTATTAGGGCCAGTTTCCATTGATGTAATGCAGTTTATTAAAGCTATAAATTCATATTGCATTTGTACTGATCTGTCTGTATAACTGTGTGTTTGTGCTTACAGACAGCGTGCACACACTGACCTGCTCACTGATGCTACTCAACACAGACCTGTATGGCCAGGTATATTGGGGTTGAGGAGCCATTGATTTTAATTGTTTATTTTCTGAAGGATACATGTACAACTTTATTTGTGAATTTCTCTATCGGGCCAAAACATTTTTGGACACCTGATGATCACACCCATATGTGTGCTCTTAGAGAGAAACATTAATTCAAATGAATATTCTGATTGATCATCTTTTATTCTATGTTGAAAATCTTGCTGTGCATGGTCTTTTTTAGGGTGACCCTGCCCCCAAACACAGGGCATGGGGCTCAATGAATAGTTCAGGGAGAATTAATATGACCAGGGGCCTCATGTACAAAGACTTGCGTTGAATTCATACTAAAACATTGCGTACGGATAAAGCTGTAAATGTGCGTACGCAGTAAAAAAAATCTGATGTATGAAAAACTGCGTACGCGGAATCCCACGCATATTCTCTTTGTACATCCGAATTAACGTAAAATTGAGCGCGCGAGCGCAAAACCCCTCCCTGCCTTCTCCCCCGTATAAATATGGTAATAGCTCAAAAAAAAATAAATGGCAAAAGCATGCAGGAAGAGAAACTTCACAGAATGTAAATTGGAGGTGCTCCTATTGGAGGTAAACCGGAGAGAAAAAAAAAAGTCTTATTTGCAAATTTGTCCTCCGGAATTAATAACAAAAGAAAAAAAATAGAGTGGAAGAGTTTAGCTGACGCGGTTAACGCAGTGGGGTCTGAACAAAGGTGCAGGGTAAAGAGAGAACAGCGGCGCACCGTCAAAGTGTGGACCGAACAGGCGGAGGAACAGGGGATGCTGAATTAACACCCTTTGAGGAGAGAGTTGCCTCAATTGTGGGTGACACTTTACTGTCTGGAGTAGTATCTCCGGCATTTCAGCTGCCCAATCGCCCGCTCTACAACTGATGGAGTGCGAGAACGGGCATCATTGTATTTGCGCTCTTTTTGCGCTCAGTTTGTGGGTTGTTGAGGGGGGTTAACAGCCACGTCTTTAATGGATAACCGCGATCTCCTGAAATGCAGTTACATAATTACGCTCAATAAAATAAAATAAAATAAAAACTTAGCTGGAATAATATCTTTAAATACATCACTTACCAAAAAGACACCCATCGCGCACCCTGCCACCCTGGAGCCTCATCCCAACCATGCTGTTTGTGAGGATGAATGAATCAGGGGTTGACCCAGACCACCTTGCCACAATATGTGATAGGCGCATTTGAGCATCACATATTATTTGCACGTTTATTGATTGGAAATGTTTCTGATTCACGTATGCAAATTCGTCTTCAGATGGCGCCTTTATAGCAATGTGTGTGCAGTCAATCGCTCCGATTACATTAGGAAAACCGGCGATCGCTGCAAATTCCGCTTTAATGTTTGTCTGGTCAACTGGATGGTATGGAAACCTTATATACCGGATGCGGATGATCCCGTCCCATAAAGCTGGCATTGCACGGCTCAAAGACGACTGGCTTAACCCCGAGCGGTCTGCCAGTTCCCTTTGGAAAGAACCAGTTGCCAGGAAACCAAGCATTGTCAGCACCTGTAAGGGAACGGGTAATGCGTGGCTCCTCGCTGTCTTTCCTTCCAAATTTGGACCCAACTCAGCACAGAGCTTCAAGAGGATAGCTCTGAAACGGCTAATAAGCCAGTCATCATCCTGGGCCAGAAAATCACAGTGATCCCTAAAACTCGTTCCCTTCGGATTCGGCCACTGACAATGTCCTCTAATAAGGCCAACACTGCCATTGCCATAGACCAAGGGTTGTATACATTTGCAAATGCTTGTATATGTTTTAAATCACATAATTGGTAAAAAAAATATTGTCAATTAACCCACTTTATCAATTATAAATTAATAGCAATGTTTTTCACCTGTGTTGGTGCGATACTTTGTAGTGCGCAATTTAACATAATTGCCTCTAGGAGTCGCCAACGCAAATAAAACAAACACACACAAGAAATACACGTACGCCAGACATGAAGTTGGCGTGGAAGAACGCACATTCTCCCGTTAATTTCACTATTAGTAAATCCAACCATCCAACATTATCCTAAGCACCAGCTTTAAAAATATGTTTTAACTTAACAGTGTTCATTACTGCAGTATCGTTCCTGAGACTTGTTTAGTCTGTTTCAAGGCACAATAAACCTGTTCTGAGTGGTTGTGATGGGCCATCACCTTGATAGAACACCACATGTGATTTTTCTTGAATCCGTGACCCATCTAAATACAGTCAGCTATATTATTATTAGTGAAATAAACTGATATGCATCTCTTAATCTCGTTTATGTTAACAGAATATTGGCAAGCGGATGTCCTGCACTCAGTTTGTTGGAAATCTGGAGGGACTGAACAATGGCCAAGATTTCCCTAAAGAACTCCTTAAGGTAAATTACCAAAGCTAATAAAATGGAGCTCACTGACGTGCTAAACAACTGACCTGACAACTTTATACCAGTGTTCTATGAAATGCATTGGCCTGGTGAAGGAGTCACATGTCTATACTTTAGGAATATTGTTGAACTGCACTGCCATTCTCTGTGTGATATACAAGAAATAGATTGTCTTGTTGGATTTATCTGATCATTAGGCTGTTTTTCATTAGATTTCTTTATTAAATTATTGCCGTGGTGTCATAGATAGAATTCCCAGTCGTTCCTTTCATTAAGCCTACAGACACATTGCAAAGTCAATCAGAGAGTCTCTGGACTTACTAATGAATGATAACAAGGTTTGCGTCATTATGGCTGTTGATGACTGGGGTCATAGATTTATTTTTCAGTGAAGTAGATGTTTTAATCTGAATCAGTCACTGAGTTCGATTCCTGTAAATATGTAACTTACCTTTGTTATTATTATATTAGTATGATAATACACTTGAGCAGTTAATTATAATTTGTAGTAAGGCAGAATTACAAATTACAAAATGCAATAATAGAAATTTTACAAGCCCTGAGAATTGAGCCAATATTAAAAACATTATAATAAATACATAAAAAAAAATCGAGTGACGAGTTAAAAATATGTTTCTCGGATGTTGAATTTATATAATAATATACTGTTGGATTTACTAGGTATTTGACTGCATTTTATTTAATTCAAACTGAAATTTCAGTGGCGTTGTGCTTGTGTGGAGACACCATATACAGAGAACCCCCTATACTGTATTTAACTTTTTTTCACCATGCAGTTATTAATTTAACAAAAATAAAGCCAAGAAGAAAAAATACATGTGGGCAATACTAATTACCCTGCAAGAAAGACGTAAGCAATGGTCTTAGAGAACCAATTGTTTTCTGCACATCAATCTAAAAAGGGTAATAAAACCATTTTTAAACCATTTGAAATTTCGATTATTTACAAGTGGAAAGCATTTACCTGAAAGTCAGACTGTGCAGTTCTCAGTGAAATACAAAGACCAAAGAGCTAAATCTCAGACCCTACAGGCCTTACTGTGAAAGTCCATGACCACACAATTAGAAGAAGACTGAAGACCAATGGTGCGTGAGCGTGCAGTTAAAAAGGTGCGGTCGGCTGGCATCACGTGGTTTGAAGGAAACTATAGTGACAGTCTTCAGCCCTCCCAAAGTGACCATAGTTGAATGAATAATTATTGCTTGTTTGGAAGGGTTGCCAGGAAAAACCTCTTCTGTCTAAAAAAAAAAAAAAAAGTACATGGTACATCGCAAGACTTCTGGAACAAAGTCCTATGCTCAAATGAGATGTCCAGCACAATGTTTGGCAAAATCCAAATTTAAGCATTTTAGCAGAAACACCTTATACCCAATGTCAAGTATGGTTGTGAATGGGTGATGATTTGGGCTTGTTTTGCACCCACAGAACATAGACATCTTGCAGTCATTGAGTTGACCATGAAACTAAAACTTAAACTTAACACAAAAAAATTGGGTCATGCGACAGGAGAGAGATCTGAAGCACACAAGTAAATCTGCATAAGAAAAATGAATCAAGGTTTTGGAATGGCCTAGACCAATTGAAATGCTTAATTGAGCTGTGCATAAGTGAATGCCCAAAAACCCAACACAACTGATACAGTATTATGAAGAGGATTGGGGCAAATTTTTTTTTCGAAAAAGGTTATTGCTGCTAAAACGTAGATCCACTAGCTATTGAATCATGAGGGTACTTATGAATGCCCCAATTTTTTTCTTTTGGCTTAATTTTTGCTAAATGTGTAGTTGCACAGTGCATTAAAAGAATGGGTATTAACTTTTGAACATGACGGTACATGCTAAATATTATGCAGTATTATAGATTCTAAAGATTTCACACTGCTTTAATGTAGTTTTTTTATTCAATTTGTATACAGTATGTAAACTGTTGGTTAGTTCATCACAGAGTTTGGAAAGGAATGTTCAACAAGCAGTGTGTGAGATGGTTGTGTATCCATATCCTTGGATAACAAAATAGTGCAATAGCTGTTTTTAAAAGTGCCTCTGCAAACCTGTCAATTTTAATGGGGTTCTGTAATTTTGTATTGGTATATCACCAAGTCTTTCTATGCCACCTCTGAATCCAGGCTCACTCATTTGTTATTACTATACAAATTAAAAGTATGTTAAGCTGGAGTGAAAAAGCCCCCCATAAATCCCTAAAAGCCTACAGTATATTCACATTTATTTGGGATCTCGATAATGTTTTCAGAATTTTACCTGACCTATTTTCTTTTATTTATTTTTTAAATGCTTGAGTGCTGGCCATGGTACTGAAGTCACATACATTGGTGCTGCAAGAGTGGGTGAAAAATTATGTGTGGAATATTCAGAGGATTGACTTCACTGTTATGGAAATTACTGTTAAATGGAAACAGACTACACCATTTTAAACAACATGGACATGGTGAAAATAATGAAATTCTCACAAACAGACCTAAGCCATCTCTCTCTCTCTGTCTCTCTCTCACACACACTCATGTCTCTCTCTCATGTCTTTTTCCCCCCTCTAGCTATCACTTTCTAACCCACAACAGCAGTTCTCACTTTATTTCCTCCTACTCTGCCCATCTCTATCTCCTTTCTCTCTACTCCCTTTTACAGCAACAGTTCTTGATTTTCCTCCTACTCCTGCTGTCTCACTCACTTGCACTTACTCACACACATTTTTGCTTCTGAAACAAGTCATCTTTAAATCGCAAAACACCAGTGCATCAGTGCACTTAGAGAATTTGTTTCCCTGTTTGATGTGAGAATCTTTACTGAGGTCATGCCGTCTTCTGGGAGAGTGTGTTCTGTTGCCAGAATAATTGTGAAAATGGTAATCGTGTCCTAAAGGACAGCAACATGTTGGGAAGCTTACGTACCAAAACAAAATTTTTAAAGCTGATTCAGATTGCTTCATATATTTCCTAATAACAACATGGAATTCTTTAGCAGTGGTATTCCTGTACCTTGTATGGAATGAGTTAATAAGTAATAAAATACTGTTTAAGAAAAAATAACAACAGCTGTAGGGTGTTATTTAGTTTGGCTTGGATGCGCCAATGTTAATTATGTTCCTGTATATGCTTGGTTTAAAAGTTCAACATGAGAAAAAAAACGAGAATTATTCTCTAGTTTTTGAATTGTCGAGTTCCAGTGTTCCGTTTACGGTTAAAGCCTATCTGCTTCAGGGTTTGGTGTGTTGTGTATTTGAGATTGGTTTCTGATTACCATGGTAAGTAAAGTGGTTATTTACATCATTTACATTAATCTTGAATCAATGTGCCCATTCTACTTTAACTTCTCTTTTAAACAAGGCATTTTCGCCCAACAGACTACCCCTCAGGGGACTATTTTGGCCCCTTTTTGGTCACACCATTCTGTGTAAACTCAAAGACTGTGTATGAAAATCTCAGATCATCAGTTACCGAAATATTCAAGCCGATCAACTTTGTTTAATGTGAACAATAACTGAAGAGCTCCTGTATCTGCATTGACCTCCTACATGATTAACTGATTGGATAATTACATAAGCAGATGTACAGATGTGCCCAATAAAATGTCAGGTAGATGTTATATTTTGGTAAGGTGAATATTTCTTGATGGAGTAATTTGAAGCACGTGTTCTTCAACCATTCTGAATTTATCAGCAATGTTACACTGAAAGGGAAACATAAAGCTGTTAAGTACTTCTGTTTTTAGATGACTGACAGGTGTGTATGTAAAATATGATAAACTGTCTGGCTGTAGGCGTTTCATTAATGAGTGCAGTAAATCGTTCGTGTCATTCTGATAACAAACAGGCCTAACATACAGTGCATAAATAGCAGTGAAAGCTTTTGTTAGGCTACTCTGAGTGAGTAAACATAAGTGATATTGGCTAAAAAATAAAAGCTGTTATGACAGTCTGGGTTTTAGGTATTTTCCTTTATATTGATGCAAATTGTCAATTTAAACATGCATGTGTTTGTTAGATCTTCCTGATGCAAAGCTGTCGTTAAGACTGCAAGAATCTGAATATTCATAAATATTTTGCATCTTGTTACTGCATAAAACCATATGCATTTTTTTTTTAAGATTGTATTAATTCTATTTGCTGTTGTAGCTAATGAGTTGTGTTGGTTCTGAGTAGAAATATATTCAAAAAAACATTGTATTTCATAATGATGCAAGTGCATTTTGGAGTTGGCCTATTTTTTTTTTTTTTTTTTTTTTTTTTTACTGCATTTGAATTAACAGCTTTATACTGTAAACTGCGTCCAATTTTACACATTCCCACGTGTGCTGATTTTGCTGTGCCTGATCAGTGTTAATCATTTTTCTCCCTTTCTCTGTCTCTTTCACACATGGCTTTGAGAGCAAACTAGTGCAGAATGTTAATCAGTATTCAGAGCGTAGGGCTGTGTGTTTGTGTGTGTGTGTGTGTGTGTGTATGCGTCTGGGTGTAGAGACAAGTCAGATGGCTATGATTGGCTGCGCAGTAGCTGAGTGCCGAGGGAGGGAGATATGCATTCAGAGAGAGGTAGAGAGAAAAAAAGAGAGAGAGAGAGTGAGAGAGAGAAGTAAAGGGAGGGTGCAGAGGAACTCACAGTCTCAATCAGGTCTCCCTGAAATCCATCCACTTTCCTTCAGCCTCATTGAATGGAATGGAATAGAGAATCTCATTTTCAAGCTCGAGATCGGACACCTTATAATGATTAAAACGGAGTAGAGAAAGGGATTATGAAGAATCGGTTTTCTGCTCCTGGAGGGCATCAGGATACCAAAACGGATAAACGAAAGAGAGAAAAGGGCTTTAAGCTATAAATGCGTATGGAGAAAGCAAGAGAACATGAGACGCATCCTTTAAACCCTGAGGTCTGTTCAGTTCTTCTTACAGGCAGGACGAGGAATGATGGAGATAAGGATTCTGAGACCCTGATATTTCCTTATTTTATTTATTTATTTATATATCTTTTTGTGACATCCTGATTATGTGGCAGGTTTTTTTTTCAATTTTTCGTTATTTACTTTGATCAACTTAAGTTTTTGTTGTTGATTTCTGCATGTTTAATGGAAGACACTTAAGTCGGAGCCACCTCTGTACAGTGTGTTTTTATGTACGCGTGGGCGTGTGCTCACTTGTGTTTCCACCCGTTGCATCCATCTGTTGGATTCTGGCTGTGCTTGCACACTTCTGCAAGTATCCATTGCCATCTGTGTGTATATGCATGGCGTTTTGTCTCCTGTTATATTAAGTGTTCACTTGTTTTTGATGCAGATTGTTCGGCTCTACACTTGTTTTAAGTTCAGGCTATATCCTATACATTATGCTTTTTGATGTTTATTCAGGCCGTTTAAGTGAGCTTTACCACAAAGATCAGATCTTCTGACATCTTCATCCAATTTTCTGTCTTGCCATCTTATTTTTCAAGAGCATTGAAAAATCTCATCATAATTATTGGTTGTATTTGTTTGTAGAAGGTATGGCTCCGTTGCGCTGTTCATCTTTTAATTTCCAATGTTTTTGGTATTCACTTTATCGGGTTTTTGACAAACAGTCAAGATAACATCCATAATGAAACTGGATTATAACCTGACCACAGCAAGGTCTCTTTTTGAAAAGGAAAACTGAAGTGAAACTGGATGGTCACTTATTACTACATTTTAAGGGATTTATGTGCGTGGGGTTGTGTAAGTGTGTGGGTGTTCATTTTATTTTTTTCCCCTCCAAAACAAAATGTCATTTCCTGAAGGTCGACTTACTTGGAGTTTTCTATTTTGTCTAAGCTTCAGCTTGGAGTAAACATTTTATTGATATTTTTTTCAAGACGTTCTTTACTCAACTTTTATTTCCAGTTCGAAAAAGTCATCATCAGATTATTCCAACACTGCCAGACGAGACCTTGGCCTCACTGTGTGAATCCTCAGGATTGGCCTGTTTTAGCTCCCTTTAACCCATTTTCGTCACCATGATCGGGGTAAACAGTCTTCACTCGGCGGGACGCCTGCGCTCACGTTCTCTCTGTTCTGTACGGTACGGGCGAGATTTCCGTATGATGGACCCATTCCGTTATCCCCGCACACCACGATCACGTTCCCTCAAGCCGCTAGTGTTTCCCGATTTGCTGGGAAAAGCTCAGGATGGCCAGAAACATCCACAGTTCCGCAAAAGGAAGAGGGTATGCCATCTCGCCGATTTGATTTTCTGTTCATGCCTGTCTTACCTGTGTAGCCTAAATATAGTGCTCCATCTCTTATTTAATCATCTTCCCCTTCACTTACTCATTCATCTCTCTCACCCAGGAGTGTTCCAGGCTTATGACGCATCTGTTTAACAATAGTAATAATAGACATATTTGTTTAGAACCCAAAGATAAGATCGAATATGATGGGATATTTCCAGCAACTAGTTTGTGCTATTTTGTACTAGATATGCCTTTATTTTTTAATTGCTTTAAGAATTGGCTTATCTTTTTGTTACAGACATTGGGTAGATAATAGTATCTGAATAGATATTTATGGTTTTAAAATGGTTATTTGCATTGTTTCTGAGCTAAACAACTGTAAGAAGACATCAGTGGGACATGCAGTATATACAGGAATATAAATGCTTTATTTCATTCCTTTGTTGTTGTTGTTTTTTTGGAAGATTCTTTTCCAGTAATGTTTATCTAATGTTTTACCTTACCTTATTATACATATAGTATACAATTATATAATTTTTTTTAAAAGAGACACTTCTTAAACATTTAAATTTAATTCACTTATATTTGTGTATTTGTATTCACTTATTTGTAATTGGCATTATCACAAAACAGGTTTACAGGAATAGAAATTCTAGCTATAACTTTAAAAAAATGTATACATTTTATAGCTTGTCCAGTTTGTACCTTGTCAGCTAAACAGAGTCGATAGTGACGAGGAAGACTCCCAGAGACAACATGAGGAGAAAATCTTGAGAAGAACTAGACTCGTATGGAAACCCATTCTTATTTGTGTGCTACCAGACGTTATTGAACATTTGCAACATAATTCCTCCCCAAGGTTTTAACTTGCATTATAGCTATAAACAACTGTTCCTTTACTTTACAATTATTTCGACCTCTTACTTGAATTAAGTAAGACAGTAAGCATACTGTAGCTTTTCATGCTCAGAGAAACCAGAAAACATAAGCTTCCCTAACCTGACGATTCTCACATGGTGGAAAACTTACTGACTTTTATAAAGCAAAATACATTTCCAAGTCGAGCAAAAGGACACTTAAAATTCCTACAGTCTAAATGATAAATAAACTTCTCCTTAAAGAAAGCTTTAGTGATTATACCTTTTCTTTGTTAAATAACTGCACATTTATTTTAATTCGTTTAGTATTAGACTTGGATTATCTTGAGCATCCACCATGCAAGTCCCTGTATGAGGTGTTACTATAGAAACAATGACGTACTTGAATAAGCACGTTAATAGAAACCTATCATTTATGGCACAGCTGCAATTATTGTCAGAGCTTTGCCGTGATGGAAAATTAATGTACATCTTCAGATTCAAACACTCAGCAGCACTCTTGTATAATCACTATTAAGTCACAGACTTAATATTATTTTTGCAGCTCTGAAGGCAGGCAAAGTCATCGTTTAATAGCTGTCAATCAAATTCCATTACTTTCTGACTGCTAACTTTTATCTGCAATGATGTTAAACAGGGCTTCACTTATTGAAGTAATGGATATCTAAATGTATTGCTTTTTCACAGGTGGTGTCAACATTAAATAGCAATCAATGAGGACCTGTTAGTATTGAAAAGCATATTACTGGGCAGTTGAATACAAGATGATTTAACCTAGATGTTTTGTTTTGATTATCCTATATTATTTGGTATGTTTACCCCTTAAGAGTAGGTATCATAATGACTACCTTTAAAGCTCTGACTTATAAAATGCTGCCTGGCTGCTCTAAAAGATGTTGTAAGCAATAACTAACACCACCACCAGGTGAAATGAATAATTTTATTAATTATATACTGTACCACTAAACTGGTGACAGGATCATGGGCACCAAAGGTCCATCTGTGCCCGCAGGGACCATCTTACAAATTCCCCAAATCCCACCTGACTGAACATCCGGGGGTTGTGCCGTAAAGAGAACCCACCCCACAGCAGTCAACACGTCCATTGCCAACATCCTGGTGAAAGACACCACAGGGGCCAGAGCCACCCCGGAAGCACAAGGGGAACCTAAAACCTAAGTGGTTTTACTGTTAGTGGTTTTATTGCTATGGCTGATTAGTGTGTGTGGGCCTTTTAATAAAAGTTCGCTTTATTATGGGTATTTACAGTACCCAGTACTTGCAAGCAAATTTCAGTCTTCTTTGGGTAACATGATCGTATTTTTATATTGTTTCCATTTCCTACTGAATGTTTATAATGACAATATGTCAATTATAATTATAATTGTGTTTGTGTTATAATGACAATAACACAGCTATTATCACTTTTACTGATGTGCACTTGCATTGTAAATTGCTGAATGCTCAGTGTTCTGCTGTACTTCTTGGTGCATTATCTGTTTGTGTTCTAGCCAGCATGAGATTGTAACTCATATTGCATCTTTAAAATGTCAGCAATCATGATGGATCACTCAGCTGTAACGCTAACCTATTTGACGTAATCAGTTTTGCAATGCGCACCCTATTATGAAATGGATACAACCCCACAATCCATTTTAGCCTTACCATTAATGTTATTTCTTGAATTAATATGCTTTGCTTGAATTTATGGCTTTTTTTTTTCTTTTTATCTGGTAGAGCAGATGTAGAATAATCAATTCCATGTGCATAATTATCCAAATGATGGAACTCGTATTCGTCAGGTCCATAACAAATCATTCAGAATTTCTAATTAAAGCTGTGGAAGACTGATATCAATCACAAAATAGGACATTGATCCACATTAAATCATTGTTTTAAACAGTGATTACTGTTTCCTTTGATAATCTGAATTGTTATTTACAGGTGCATTTGGTTTGAAGAGATATTAGTGTAATATTAATATCTGTAATAATTTGTCTTTGTCTTTCTGCAGGCTCTCTACAGTTCCATTAAGAATGAAAAGCTTCAATGGACAATGTGAGTCTGTGGTTCTTTCCTATCTTACCTATCCATGTTTTTTTTTCTTTTTTACCTTGGTTATAAATAGCTGTTTCTTTACTCAATAAAAAGTTGCGGTGACCACTTTTACAGTCAGTTGAAGTTTATGTCAAATATTGACTTTTTCTGCAACATTTGCAGGATAGAGCATATTTATGGTGTTATCATTAGTTAAATTTTAACGTTATTATGGTTGTGTGTATAAATGACGTCTTTTGTGATGATGCTGTAAGGGGCGTTGGGTAGGAGCATTACTGTGTCACAGATTTCTATTCTTGCTTTTGCCATCGCAGTCACCAATTAACGTCCCTGGCTTTCCTAGTCCTGTTGCCATGGTTACGCCTCCATGGCTACCGCACCATAGCAGCCGCTCTTCTCCGTTTGCTGATCTGAATTCATCCTCACTATTACGTGGACACACACACAAAACAAGCAATAGCACATACTGTAGCATTAGCTCATTGAAACCTATGGCTGACTTCTTATATTCAAAGTAAAGGTGTGCTTACAGTCCTCCTACTACCTGGCTTAAAATAGTGTACATTTTGCTTTCTCTCTCTCTCTCTCTCTCTCTCTCTCTCTCTCTCTCTCTCACTCACACACACACACTCACACAGACACACACACACACACACACACACACACACACACTGTGCTGCAGCAGTATCCCAAAAAATTCCAGTCCACGTTCTGCTGCAGATGACAGTGAAATGATGCTTTTCATTGTATCTGTGTTATACAAACATGCTCACAGTTCCACATGGGTATGTGTTACACTTACCATGTTATACATTATATATGAAGAGTTGTGGGCTGTTTCGAGGCAATGCAAAGTGTGCTGGCATCACAATATTTTATTGGAGAAAACTGGATTTTGAACTGGGATTCTAAGAAAGTGAACATAGGAGTGAATTTTTACGAACAGCCTATATATACCAATCAGACATAACATTAACCATCACATAAAATTAACTAATGAGCATTAATTAGTTATATACCAGTAAGCTGTTGAAAGGATCATAGACACCATGGAGATTAAAGGACAGTCTATCCAGTCCAATCCCATGGAAAAGCCAATGCAGCACAAATCTGTGAAAAAGTCAACGCTGGCGACTAAAGAAAGCAACCAAAACAGCCAATGCACCACGGCCCAGATCACACGAGGCCTACCAGGCAAAGACCACCAAGGCCACCGACTGCCTCCAAACTCCCCAGATCTTAATCTGATAGATCGCCCTTGAGAGGTGCCAGATGAACAGGTCTGATTCACGGAGGACCTACCTCACAACCTCGAGCACCCAAAGTATCTGCTGCCAACCTTCCACTGCCAGAGGGAATAAGAGGCATCCAGTTGGCACACGGAATTCCAAAAACTAGATGTTTTTAGTGTTATAGCTGATCGGTGTACATTGAAATGGAAAAAAGTTAAAATGTAGGTAGTTTGTAAAAAACAGGGATATTGTATGTCTTAATGTCAGCGATCTAACAGAATTTTGTAACTTTAAATTACAAAATATTATCTTTTATAAGACCAATATGTTTATCTCCTTTAGATCAATTTATAGTAAATAGCATTATATTGTATGACATTAAAATGATTACAAATGACCATAAATACTTTTTAACTCTGTAATCTGGCTCTTTTTTATACTTTGTGAGGATTTGACTTCTAAAACAGTCACACAAATGGTATATTCTAACAAGCTGTATGGTACTTGCCTGCAAGTGAGCAAACTAAATGAAGTACACCTGATTATAAACAATTAATTTAAGTTTGTTGGAAGGAATTAGTTCTGGGATCTTCAAACTATAAAGCAATTCTATTTTCAAACACAGGACTGCAAGGGTTTGATTTAAAAGCTACAACCAAAGAATGGGATTAAAGCAAAATGGAAGGGGAATCTTCTAAACAAGCAAGCTCTTTTAAGTTCTCCCAAATGGCCTAGAAAGACCATGTCTGGTGTCATCTCAGGGCATAAGTATATAATAAGAAAGTGTCTCTCAAGAGCATGCAGAAGTCTTAATGAGCGGTGAAAAGTTACCTGAATCCAGGTACCTTTTGCATCATGCTGATTGAATGATGTAAACATTAGGAGTCCATGGAGTCATCCTGTTTAATGTAATATTGTAGCCCAGTGGTGGCAGGGTGATGTTGGGATTCTTCTGTTATTTTTGTTGTTGTTGTTCTAGTCCAAATTAGGGCTTAATGTGAAAGGCTTAATTACACAGCCGAGGATCACTGCAGATCAGATGCTTAGTCATGCTTTAGTTGGTAAAATTTGTCTATATTTAGATGTAAAATTGACATGGATTATTACTAACAGTGGTACCTCGTCAGACAAATGTAATTTATTCCAGAGGCCAGTTTTTTAAAAGCAAAAATTTGCATTGTGAAACACATTTTTCCATACAGTAAGTGGTAATGTAAATGCAGATCATCTGTTCCAGCCACAAACATAACATTCTTGGGACCCATGGTGCTATGTCTTGACTAAATCATGAACGAAATGGCAAAAAAAAAATCCCATCAAAAAATATGTAAACAAACAAGTTCTGAGCAGCTCCTGGATGCATTCGCAACCATATGTGCGCACAAACGAAAATATGTGCAACTGGACATACTGTTTGCGTGCTCTTTTGACGAAAATTCTTCTTTAGGCAAAATTTTGGAAGGTGGTGCGTTCATATGCCAAGGTACCACTGTATGTTAGCATTACAACAATGAATAAAATCATAAGTAAGTAGGTTATTAACATGAGTAACAAGTATCACAGCGCTACAGTAAGTTCAACTTGCACTTGTGTGTCAGTTATGTGTTGAGATGATGAGTGTCATTTATAGACCTACAGTATGCAACACCTAAAGTAATTCAGATACATGACTACATATGGATGATTTGGTGACAGAGCAAGTAATGTTCCTACCTCACAGCTGCAGGATCCCAGGTTTGATCCAGTGCTGTGTGTGTAGCCATTTGCATGTTGCCCTTGCTTTTGCCTGGGATTTCCTCCTACCTATCAAATGCATTGGTGTCGATTCTAGGATGTATTTAAACCTAACACCAAGTCCTTGGAGTAGGCTCTGGATTCACTACAATCCTGACCAGGATAAAGTGTTCACGAATAGGTGCATTTACATTAGACTCTAATATTCCAGTGCTAATTGGAATACTGACCACATCTGAATTAAAATGCATCATGTAAACACCTTATAACATACTCGGGATAGTCTGGCTTTGTCTATTCTGATTAAAATGAATTTTTAATTAAAATGAGAGAAGTGGTGTAAATCTTTAATAATTTGTTCAGGAGGGAAATATTAGCCATGTAAACATTTTTTGTTTATGCTACATGGTGTAACATTAGTTCTTGTGACAAGTTTAATGGAAAGAAACTTTGCTTCTAATATTTTCTTGTACTGTAAGCCCCTCCTTCTGTGTTTGATGAAATATAAGCATATGTAATCCTTGCCAGTAAGTATCCCTTTGCTTAGGCAGGGACACTGTGGATGAGAGTCCAAAGTAAGGATTTACTGATCAGCACTATTTTATTCCCCAGTAATAACTAACGTTACCCACACGTGGTATAAAAAAAAATGTTTACATGGTTAATATTACATGGCTAATTCGGATAAGCATCTTTGTGAACACTTTAGCTGAAATCTCTCATCCCTTTTTCTTACATCTCTAAATTTCCAGCAGATTAAACCCATCACAGCAGGCAAAATCACTTATACTGTATGCAAATATATATAAAAAAAGAAAATTTTATATTCTGATTAAATGCTTTGTACACATATCTTATCAGATCAGCCCAAACAGTTTAGTTGGAATCACTAATTTAAATGATTTCTATCAGACTAAAGAAATATTTTCCACGAAACATTGCTAATGTCGGATGATTTTTCTTTTTTTTTTTTAACATCAGTGTTAGTATTTGCACTTTTTCCTCCATTTCAATCAGTCATCATTGACAACATTAACAAAAGACCCAGAATTAAGGCCCAGATTTGGCCTGTATCAATAGACCCTATATCCATGGCCAGATATACTGTAAAATAATTAAACTTATATTTTCTATATTTTATATAGTCTTTTTTTATTTTAGCTTTAGTGCCTGTTAGATAAATAATTTTTTGGAGAGATGTTCTGTTCTGATTTCCTGCCAGTTATGCACAGATCTTTGGAAGAGCTTTGTGTTGTGCTGAATTTCTATAATTTCATTAATTTCTTTAACTCATCCCAAGTGCATGTGTAACAGATTAAGTTCTGCTCAGTGCCTGCTGCCAGTGGTATTTCTGTGACTCCTCTCGTTTTTCATTTGTGTATTATCCTGTTGAGATTTAATGTCATCTTTTAATTGTTGGCCTCTATTTTTCACAGCTTGGCTAAATGTCACGGTTCTATAGCTTGTCTTAGAAGATTAATAGCTTTTGAAATGATGCTTGATGGCTGTGAAAATGACAAAGCTACTGTGTGTTTTCAAATGGTTCTTGCTGCGATCTAGATGATGAATGTATAGAGAGGTGTATTAGGTTTAAGGACTTGTAATATTTAAACCTAACGTATACTTGTTAGCAATAATTTGGTGGAAAAGTTCTCACATTAATTCAAAGGTGTGTACTGTGAATAACATAGGTGTTACCTTTAATGCATTTCTGCAAAATATAAAATATAGAGGGTCATAATTCCAAAGTGGGGTCATGTCTAAAGATAGGAGTTTATGTAGGGTAACAAGAATGTAAGAGTGAAGAGGAAGGTGCATGTGTGGGCAGAGTATTGTGTATGCATCAAAATGAAGTGAATTTAGGATAGCTTATTTAAGACCTCTTCTTTTTCATGCAAGTGCATATGTTACTGTGAGGTTCTTTTCGCGGATGTGTGGGTGTGTGTTCGCGTCTGTATGTGTATTTTGTGTGTCCTCATTTTCTATCACACACCGTCTTGCATGACATTGTTTGTTCCAACTCCTTGCTCTTTTGATAATCCACACATCAGCCTCTGCCAAGCCTTTGTTCTTCCATATACATTAATTTCTTATGATCCTCAACAATGACTGACTGGAAAACAGTGTTTCGTAGTCTAGTTTATATGGGAAGTTACTAACTTGGCTTTCAGATAAAGTCTGTTTCTGGGAATTATTTAAAACAAAATGTGCAGGATAGTCTGGGAATGTCACCTTGTATAGCTTCTGAAGCGCTTTGCTTGCACAGGAATTTTAATGAACCTAATGAAAAAATCCTGTATACTACACTAAACCATTTTGCACAGCCACGTACTGGTGTAATCTGTATAACTACAAAATTGCATGCATGAAAAACAGACTTGAATATCATATTATGCATTACTGTATGATTAACAGTGGTATGTTTCTCTTTCTTTTGTCTTAACGTTCCTCGTGTACATGTCAGTCTTCCTCTCATTTCTCTCTATTATTTTTTTGGTTCCTTTGTGTGAGATTATGCTGGCAGTTACCAGGCAACAGGCTTGAAGTTTTCCGCACATGCCTCCCTCAGTCACTCGTGTTTGTGTGCGAGGTTGACCGCTGCACTTTCGCTCAGCCTGTCGGTGATGAAATCACTCAGGGTTCAGCCTCTGGTTAAGATCCATTTTAGCTTTTTTGGCTTACGCTTTGAGCTGTAAAATGGCACAGTATTTCAGCAGAATTTATCTTATTGATTTTGACATGTTCACTGTAGCTTATATAACAGCGAAATGGTTTTATAGAATCACAAAACCACAGTGTTCTCAAGGCAAGTGATTACAACCTTCTAACCGATTTGTGGCACTGTGGTGTTGTTTCAAAAGAATAAAGTCGCTGGTTTTACCTCTTTGCTTCTGGATAGCTCATCTAGTTGCTAATGAATAAAATCCCATATGAAACTGTGTATGAACTGATGAAGTATTTCCGGAAACCATATGTTGCCTCAGCATGATGCTGAGAAATTAAAGCATGCTTTCTAACCTCTAACTTGGACTATCTAATGTGTTGCTGGCTGACTGCCTGGCTGCTTCTTTTTAAAGTAAAGCTTCGCTGATTTCAGAAGTTCGTATTAATACCAAGAAGTAAATAATAAACCCAGTGCTGGGGTGGAGTTTTACATTGAGTATCAAATCCCTATTTTGATGGCTTGAAAAAAAATTCTACTCTTAACCCAAAGTATCAGTTCGAGCTCAACATAGTTTCAATGCTCTGTAAAGTGTGTTTCAGAAACATTGCTATTGCTCTATAAGTGTTTTAAAATACAGGTTTAAAAATGTACTTCTGTAGCATTACCATTTGTTTTTTTTTCCTTGTACAAGTTGTTTTTATATTTTATCTATAGAAATAACTAGTTTGTATTCCGAATCAATTTATCAATGGTTTTACATGGTTTGATGTGTTTATTAGCAGAAAAAAAAATTTAAGCAAGCAATATGGTCACAATGAAAGCATCTCTGTACCGTAAGCATGTTGAGAAAACATAAAAACTTTGGCCGTGTCTTAAATCAACCTGCACCATAATTAAAGTTTAACCTGCACCATAATTAAAATTGTGGTATAATTCTACTCAAAATGTGGAGTTATGAACAGTTATGTCCCTGATTTAATCATCTACTTTAAAATAAGCTACTAATAAGCTACTCGCTCAATGTAAACAAACACCTGCACCAATAGATGTTAATTAGAAAAGCTAAACTGAATATTTTTACTGGAATTAGTACATATTTTTGCCGCTGAAATAGCGCTGAAGTGGTATCAGTGAATTGTAACGCACTGAAGTCGTTTTAAGATAAAACTCGATCTTTATCTGATCTACTTTTTCAATTTCTCATCTGTGATTTTCTCTCTGATTACCGAACAGGGAGAGCATTTGACTGATGGCAGAGATGCAAGATACTCAACCTTACAATTTCTTTTCTTTTCTTTTTTTTTTTTTTATATTAATAATTTATGCCGTACAGAAAGACAGGCAGGCATGTACGTGGGCTTCAGCCTGAAATAAAAATACATTACATTGATTACATTAAAGCTGATCAGCTTATTTTTATCTTTAACCTTATAACTATTTCTTCAATCTATTTTTCCATCAGTGACGGGTACTTATGCTAGTGCTACAATGGGGCAGTGAAGTCAGTCACCAATTGTGCAAGTTCTCCCACTTATAAAGATGAGAGAGGCCTGTAATTTTTATCATAGGTATACCTCAACTATGAGAGACAAAATAAGAAGAAGGAAAAAAAAAAACTGAAAATCACATTGTAGGATTTTTAAAGAATTTCTTTGCAAATTATAATGGAAAATAAGTATTTGATCAATAACAAAATTTCATCTCAATACTTTGTTATATACTCTTTGTTGACAACGTTTTCTCCAAGTCTTCACAAGGTTTTCACTCACTGTTGCTGGTATTTTGGCCCATTCCTCCATGCAGTTCTCCTCTAGAGCAGTGATGTTTTGGGGCTGTCGCTGGGCAACACGGTTATTGGACTTTCAACTCTTGTGCCGGTTGCCCGGGAGGTGTGTTTGGGATCATAGTCATGCTGAAAGACCCAGCCACATTTCGTCTTTAATGCCCTTGCTGATGGAAGGAGGTTTTCACTTAAAATCTCACGTTACATGGCCCCTTTCATTCTTTTCTTTACACGGATCAGTCCTCCTGGTCACTAACTGACAAAAAAACAGCCCCAAAGCATGATGTTTCCACTCCCATGCTTCACAGTAGGTATGGTGTTCTTTGGATGCAACTCAGCATTCTTTCTTTCTTTTTTTTTTTTTTTTTTTTAACCAAAAAGTTCTATTTTGATTTCCTCTGACCATATAACAATTTCCTAATTCTCTTCTGAATCATCCAAATTCTCTCTAGCAAACTTTAGACGGGCCTGGACATGTACTTACTTAAGCAGGGGGACACGTCTGACACTTTGAGTCCCTGGCAGCGCAGTGTGTTACTGATGGTAGCCTTTGTTACTTTAGTCCCAGCTCTAGGGGTGAGATCTTGCGTGGAGCTCCAGATCGAGGAAGATGATCAGTGGTCTTGAATGTCTTCCATTTTCTAATAATTGCTCCCACAGTTGATTTCTTCACACCAAGCTGCTTAGAATAGGCCAGTAGAGCTTTGTATTTAACTCAGTAGTAATTAAATGTTCTACTGTAACCCTAATTGATCATCCTGAGGGCTTCATTTTTAGTAAGAATTGGGTTTGTGTGTCTGAGCTAATGAGATTTTTTTTATTTATGTTCTTTAGCGATGAAGAGGAGTTGCGCAAGTCATTTTCAGAGTTGGGAGAGCATCGTGAAGAGACAGATTCAAGAGGTGTGAAGTGCACAGGGAGTGGGATAGTGCCAGCGTCTGGTGCACTTCTCTACAAGACGGGTTTCCTGGTGCGGAAAGTCCATGCTGACTGTGACGGCAAAAGAAGTATGTTCTGTTATTTACTACTTTATCAATTTAAGTGCAGACAGTTAATTTATAGAGCAAAGCATGTGGCTGGAGTGTGAGAGAAATAATGACTGTTTCCTACAGAATAGGGAATATCTTCTGGAAAGGACTGCATTCATTAATATGGTGCTACACACACTGCTAGCCACTAGAGGGTGCAAATGTCTCACTTTTTTAATATTGTTTTTTTGGAATGTGGCCCATCAAGGCAAAGGTTCATTTAACACAGGTAAAATATTTCAAACATCAGACATAACACATTACATTTTATAAGAATTTTAGCACACTTAAGAGCTGAAGGCCGTTATCAGAACGACCTGGGCTTGCAAAACACCTCTAATAATATAAAGTGTCCTTTGCTATACTTATTAAAACCCAAGGTTTTATTATAAATAATAAAATGTTTTAATCTTGTGTCAATAAGGTAACAAGAAAGAAATGGTAGAAGGACAAAAGGCAGAGACTGAGTGTAAGCCAGGACGAGTGCGCTCACAACTTTCCTGAAACTCTGTCATGTCATTGTTCACCATGTCATCTAAAAGTTTTAGGAAAAATAAGAAAAAGTTAAATATATATATATATGAACAGATGAGGACCAAATAGTTTTTGATCTTGATTTTAAAAGTTTGATCATCTCAATGTGCAACTCAATAAATTAGATTATCATTGAAAAGTTTTTATTTCAGTAGTTCAATTCAAAAAGTAAAAGTCGTATTTTATATAAATTCATTACACACATACATATATATATATATATATATATATATATATATATATATATATATATTTCAATTGTTTATAGATTTTTTTTTTTTTTTTAATTTGATGATTATTGCTTAAAGCTAACGAGAACTTAAAATTTAGTACCTTAGAAAATTATAACATTACTTAAGACCAATTAGTGACCAAACCCCAGCCACTGAATGCAGTGCCGGTCTTAAGCAGGAAGGGCATCCGGCGTAAAAACCTGTATGTGGATCAAGTGTCCACTGTGGCGACTTCTTGCTGGGAGCAGCCCAAAGACCAACAACTTAAGACCAATTTAAAAAACTACTACTGAGAAGTATGAATATGAACAGCACTCAATACTTGGTCAGGACTCCCTTTGCATAAATTACTGCAGCAATGTTACGTGGAGGTGATCAGTCTGTGGCCATTGCTGAGGTGTTATGCAAGCCAAGGTTGTTCTGATAACGGCCTTCAGCCCTTCTGCGTTGTTGGGTCTGGTGTCTCGCGTCCTTCTTTTTACAATACCACATAGATTGGATAATTATACTTTGTTAAGATGCACCTATATATACTGTATGTTGTTGGTTATTAATTTCTTAATTAAATCTATCACAGATGTGAGGGGAGACTTTTTCCATTCACTTAAATATATTTTTCAGAAAGGGACAAAAATTCTGAAAACAATTTTTGTACAATGAAAATGTATTTATTCTGCTTTGAATTTGTCCATGATAGTGTGGACATATTTTGTGATTTGCTTATACATGATCTTCTCACAGTTCATTTATAAAAAGTGCCAGAGCTTAACCAACATGCATTTCTTACAGCCTGAGGTCTATTTCATAAAATATAAGAATATTACTTTGTCTCTAGTGTGATAGTGATACTTTCCCCGATGTATACATTATCGCCAGAAGCAGCTGTTTCTTGGACCAAATAAAATCTAGTAATGGATACTGTATCCCTAACTAATTCCATTTGCTTCTGTGCCAAGACCTTCACTAGAATGAGCCAGTGGAAAAATAAACACTTGGACACAGTGGAAAAAATGAACACCTGGTTTTTGATTAGTTGCTAATCTAACAATCAAGATGTTCTTGTCATTGTTTGCCTTTGACTTAAAATTGCGTTATGACAGTGTGTTTAGAATGAAAATGAAATGTCCAGCTATTCATAGTTCTTTGTCAAGGATAACATTAACATGATTTTCTGAATTCCAGCCCCACGAGGAAAGAGAGGGTGGAAGACGTTTTATGCTGTCCTGAAGGGTCTTATTCTTTACCTCCAGAAGGTGAGAAGACTTTGTCTCTCTATTAGCTGTATTCCTTGCTTTCCTACTGTAGGATCACTGCACTGTTCATTTAAGGCTTCACAAGGGGGAAGTCATGTAGCAAGCTAAGCAGCTGCTGTTATTAACACGCTAGACTTTTGACGAGGGGAAGCGTCCTTAATCTCTGTGACACTCTCAGTGGTGGTCTTTTTTTTTTTTCCTTAAAGCTTCCAGATGTTTTTTGTAAACGGTGAATTAAGTCCATAAAAAGAACGTCCGCTGGCCTGTTGGGAAATAATCCACAACCAGTTGGAAGACAAATAAGTAGTTCAGTAAATTATTGATGATTTTTAATTTTATATTATTAATGTGATGTTTAATACTCTAAAAGCAAAGATTTTCCTTTAACCTGCCTGCTGTCAGAAAACTACATTCATGATAAAAGTTAAATTTTATGAAGTTCTGTTGTACCTACCTTAATCTGTTGTACCTTCCTGCTGCACAAGAGTTAGTTATAGTATTAAATGCATTGTACCACAGATGTATATAAGGGGTTTTTAAGGGTTGGGTTTTATATACTGTAAGTGTGTCTGAATCTTATGTTTGCTTTAGGTAGGTAATGAGTACAGACTCCAACACAAGTGGTCTCTGTTTTAAGATTTTTCAGAAAGATTTTTTTCTTTCTGGCCCGGAGTTTGATGCTGAATGGCTTTACTGTTCTGCCGAGGTTATGATTAAAGTTTCTATCCCTCCTCCAGAACAGTGCCAGTAATTCTGCTCACCCGGCTCCATTAGGAAAACACATAGCACAGGCTCTTGCTCACTAGAGCTCCTGTTTTTACAAAGCTGTTTTTCTCCTCCAAAGTTGCCAAAGCGAGCCCCACTGTGTAAAAGGGTAAAAATAAATAAAAACTTTTCTACACTAAACTCTAAATTAGATTCATGTAAGATTACACTTGTGCACGTAGCTGTTCTAAGTCTAGAGGTTACATCAGCACATGAGTCTCAAAAAAAATGTGAACATATCAAAGATCATTTTAGCTTGCACTTATGTTTGCTTGATAATCCATAAAACCCTGTCATGTTTCAATATGCTAACGCAGGCCAGACAACAAGGCATTATGAGATGGGAATGTTTTAGTGATGCTGTCACTTTGTATTTATTTCATGTTTATTGTTTAATACAAGATGTTCTTTGTTTCAGGGTGAGTACCGACCGGATAAACAGCTTTCTGATGAAGATCTGAAGAATGCCGTGTCCATCCATCACTCGCTGGCTATAAGAGCCACTGATTATCACAAGCGGCCTAACGTGTTCTACCTGCGCACGGCCGACTGGAGGGTCTACCTGTTCCAAGCTCCGTGAGTTTCATGTGCAGAAAATCCTCACTGTATCCCATTGCTCTCCAAACGTACATTCACTATACATGTTCACTTGCAACTTCTGCTCCTGCCAACCTAAGGGGGACATAATTCACTAAAGCAACTTAACCACGGTTTCAATGTTGTAATGTTATGAACCAGACCCAAATTCAACACAAGGAACTTGCGGGTGGATGCAAGAACAGTAAAGCCATTCAGCTTCGAACTCTGGGCCAGACGTGAGCACATTAAAAAAAATCTAAAAACAGAGACACCTTGTGTTGGAGTCTGTACTCATCACCTTAAGCAAACATAAGATTCAGACACACTTACAGTATATAAAGCGATTATAAGAAAACTGTTTGATTCATTTTTCAACATTTTTAAACATACTGCAGTTAAACCAAATACAAGGGCAAGTCAAAATGTATTTATTTTAATTAACCTTTAGAAAAGCCAAGTACATAATTTTTTAACATAATCTCCGGGCTTTTCAGTGCATTTTGTCCATCTGTCAACAAGCTTTTATATTTCAGCTGATCTGCGAGACATAAATGCACCACTGTCTTCACTTCTGCTGCTTTCAGGAAACCAAACAGTAAAAGTCCTATAAAGCAAGATCAGATTGCTTTAACACCTCAAAACAAAGTTTTTGCAGTGTGTCGACAGTGCATCGTCAGGCAAGATCACAATGCCCTTGGAAAGCGGTTTTCTGTGTTAAATCTGCGTTTAGGCTTCCTCTCTTCATTAAGCGTTTCCCTGTAACGAGCACTGTTGATTGTTAAACTTTGTTTTCTAATAATGTTCCAATGCTGGCCCTTAAGAATCTCAGAAAACTCCAAGCATACTGTAAAAGTTCTAGATGATGGTTGACTTGAACTTTTTCTTGGTCGGCGATTGAAGATTTTTCTGTTCCGTTTTCTGCCGCTCACTCTGTGAGCTCTCATCTGTAGTACATGGGGGGGGGCGGGGGGGGAGGGGGGGGGGGCGGGGGGGGGGGCGTATTACAACCCCCTCGTTCGCATGCCAATCTTCCACGTTTTAAGCGTCCGATGTGCGATTCTGCTCTGTAGACCTCCAGGACCTCTAGGACCATAAGCTAAACTCTCTGCCTGGTTAAGATCCATTAAAGATGATTGTTACCCGGCCGTGCCATTTTCCCATGGCCCAGCCCCTTCGCACAACTGCAGAAATGAAGGCCGTTACTTAGTGAGCCTACAGCCATACTGTGCATGAAGGCTTCATTAAATAACAGCACCAGGTACACCCTCAGACCACGAAAAAAAATTATAATAATCACTGCATGCTGCTCTTCTTCGAATCAAAAGTAGGACATCCATTTTTGCTTGCACCACAGTTACAAATGAACTGATGTAATAGATTCACACCTGCACAGCAGTGACTGGGGAGACAGTAGAGTTGAACGGCAATGCTGATTACATATGACAAATGGTGCAAAGTTGCAATTTAACTAAAATGCGGATAATTTTTGACTCACCCTCATACATTGCTGGTTATGTTTCTAATTCCATAGTTTTATTTTTAAGTTTTATGAAAACTGAAGCCAAAGTACTGTAGGACTTTCTCCATCTGAACTTTTTTCTGTGTGAATTTCGTCTCACAATCCATCCTTTCACTTTGATTTTATCTTGAGAATTTACTTGTGCGGAACCCTGGACATAATCACTCCAATTTGTTTAAAGTGATCTTTAACAGGAGAACGTTCTTGAAAATGAAACACAGATGTTTTTTTCCAGTAACATCAGCACTCTGAAGGCTAAATGTAGGATTTCGCCACATTAACTTTTGGTTTGTGCAAACTTGATTCAAACACAAAGATACACAGCCAATTAAACACAGGTTAAAGTCATAACACGGTTTAAAAAGAGCTCAGATATGCATCGGGTGTCTGGTTTTGTGTGATTGCATCATTTAAATGTATGTTTAAAAATAGAGAAACATGAGTCATGATAAAAGATAAAGACAGATATGCTCTCAGTAAAACATATTTAAGAGTTTAGTTTTTTTTTTTAACCCTTTATAATTGTTTGATATTTGGAAAACTTTTACTTTTAAAAGTTTTACTATGGGAATTTCTTTATTCTTACAGAGTTTGTTATAAATGTTAATCAATAAAATAATGTACATCAAATACCCTTCCATAATAGCCCAAAGACTCAAGGTGCTTAGGAGCCAAGGTGGACTTTAAATTTCATATTGCTGATCTTATATATGTTTTGAATTGGATAAGCTTTTTTTATATCCCGCTTATTCCAGTCCCTCGGGCAATTTTGTTCTGCTCCACTTGCTGTTTGCCCCAGTTACAACATTTATTAAGGGAATGGAAGAGTGTGTGTGTGTGTGTGTGTGTGATACAGCTCTTTAATGCACCCTATTGTAAAATGTATAGCAGTTAACCACATATCAATCAAAACAGAAATCATTTCAACATATTGTTTTCACTGTCTGTCTGACAGGTGCTAACAAAAAAAAAAAACAAAGTCTGATGCTATGTGTGTGTGTGTGTGTGTGTGTGTGCAGGAATGCAGAACAAATGCAATCTTGGATCACCCGCATCAATACTGTGGCAGCCATGTTTTCTGCCCCACCCCTCCCAGCTGCCATTGGCTCCCAGAAGAAATTCAGTCGCCCGCTTCTACCAGGCTCTGCTTCAAAACTCTCACAGGTCTCACGATTAAGCAAGAACATGTACAACTATACATATAATATCTAACCCCATTCAGGCCAATGTGAAGTCAATAACCTCTGTTTGTGTGTGTGTGTGTGTGTGTGTAGGAGGAGCAAGTAGAGGCTCATGAGGCTCGCTTTCATAGCACCTCCACAGAGTTGGCAGAGCTTCGCTCTTACCCACCTGATCGGAAGGTCAAAGGTCGTGAGCTTGAAGAATACCGGCTTAGAGAAGAGTATTTGGAGTTTGAAGTGAGACTGTTATAAATTAATAAGCATTTTATTATAAAGCATATTATTAAGCAATTTAGACTTACATTAGTTTATTTAGTTGGCCATCAAAGAATTATTTTAGCAGCATTCTTTAAAGTGCCTGGACTTATTGAACAGTATATGGTCAGCTGCAAGATAGATTTTTTTTTTTTTTTTGTGGGCAAAATTGATAAATCTACTCCATTTGGGTATTGCATGGCTAGGAAATGTTTGAGAGTTGTGTTAAAAATATTTTAATTAAAATGCATTAAGGTAGGAAACATAACTGCATGTGTTTGTCTTTTATCTAAGTTTTTTTTTTTTAGGATTTGTCTATTTAAGCAATATTAAACAAGAGTTGTGCTGTTGTACTGAATTCAACACGACTGTAGGGCGGTCGTAAGCAAAAGGGTGCAGCCCCTGTACCGCAGATATCATAGCCGGGGGATTTGCAATTCAGCCTTGCGTTAGACGCTAGTTAGCATTGTACATTGACGGGTCAGAGGTTATACAGAACGGCATAGAAGCAATTACTAATGACACAGTGTTATTCAAGAAGACAACAGATGTGTTTTTTTTTTTGCTGAAATTCCTTCCAGGGCTCATTTTGGAGGTAGCTACTCTCTCCTCTTTCCAATACTGTGAATAGTACAGGCCTACTTTCACACATGCTGGTGACCTACAGTACTGTATATTTAAATATTGTTAGAACACCTGTGATTGGAGTGATTCATATTGTTAAAAATCCCATTGCATGCCGCTGGTTAAATCAGATTCCTTGGTCGAAAACTACCTGTTGTATACCGCACAATATAAGAATGGGATGGGTGATGTAGCCAAAAAAGTTGATGTTTAAATTTTTTTGGGGCAGTAATTTGTTTTGTAATTGGCTGGGCTACACAAATAAAATCAAATAAACCTGTTATTTGTTTTATCTATTGTACATTCAGACTACCACACAGAATTAAATCAGTTAAATAATTTACTTTTAGACATAATGGAATGATGTATATGATGTTATCTCTGACTCTATTGAATTATGTAAATGATGTTATCTCTTCCCCATTAGAAAACACGATACGAGACGTATAGCATGCTGCTGAGAGCGAAACAACGCTGTGGCAGTGATGATCTTTCAGTGTTCGAGGCCATGTTGTTGGCGGAAGGTTCTCTGCAGAGGGCTCCATCCAGCCCCAGTCTCCAGGAGAGCAGTGCCATGTGCAGCACCAGAGACAAGGCTCCTCCCAGCACAGGCAATGGCACCGGCCAAGGCCAGAGACACAGTTATCGTCAGGCTGTCAGAAAGTGACTCAGGAACCTCACAAAAAGCTCTAAGTACTAAAAAGAAAGTGAGGTCATTCTCTTTTCCCGCTCTCTGTGCCTAGCAGGACTGAGTCTGACTCTGAGATTATGCTCTGGTCAAAGACGTCACAGTGCAGGTGCGGAGTAATGATGTGGAGGCACAGGAATGTGTGTGGAACACTTTATGGTGTTTGTCAAGGGCTGAATTGAGAGACAGAAGGAATTGATCTGCTCGTCCTTCTTTCACATCTTCAGTTTCCATGGGTTCTTTGGATTTGCACACACTCAAATCTCAGATCGAAACAATCTAAGGACCAAAAGAGCTCTTTACCTTTAAAAATGACTGTTAGCACTCCAGCATTCAGTCATTCAGTCAAAATAAAATCAGTGGTGTTGATAATCTGTCTTTTGCATACCGAAATACCAATCACTATTCATTTTGGTTAGGCTCATAGGAACAAAGGGCATCACATTCCACAAGGTTACATCATATTTAAACCCCCCAAATTTATATGCACTTAGAACTGCACAGAGCTGTTCCATTTTTTTACGGTGTTGGACTGAATCCCAAACAGCTCCCTGTATGATTTTAGTGCAGTACCAGGGGTATGAAAACCTGTGTCCTGTGTATAGCAATATCGTCAAGCTGGAAGCCATTTTGAATCAATTCTGTGCTTTATTTTAACTGGAAATCACTTCTCAGAACCAAGCATTGAGTAAAGATGAGAGTGAGTGAGTGATTGAGCACTAAAAATAACTCGCTGTGGCATTGCTACTTAACAACAAAGAAAAACTCATGGACTGAGCAGATTATATTGGTAGAGAGGGATCAAATGGCTTTACATTTTGAATGCAAAAATTTGTATGCCCCAGAATGTTTCTTGCACTCAAACTTAATTATTCTTACCTTTATTATATGTCTCTGGAGTTTATTTACCTTTGAATATTATAACCCGGTACTTGTCCTCGTTCTTTTTCCTGGTTTTCTTGGCTGAGTGTTTTTGTCCAATGTGGCCAGCATGGCTGAATAGTGATGGCTTTTTGTAATCTCCTCTCTTCTGCAGAAAAGCAGTGAATCTAGTGGTGATGAGAAATATACCATGTCGTTTGGCTGTCTTTTAGGCTTCTCATGTTTCCTACCCTGCTTTCAGAATGACCCTGTTACACCTGATCGTTTCATGTGTCACTGTTCCCTGGATTAATGCAGGATGTAAGGCATTTTAAGTTAAATCCAAGTAGACCCCCTATCTCAAGAATGCTGGCACCCTTAAAGAAAATGGGAGTTTTGTTTATATATGGCAACCATTGTTTGCATAGGACAACCAGTTTATGAGTGGTACAGCATTTCAATCTGGCTAATCACAGACAATTGGATATTTAAATCTTATCATAATGTAACTGAAATACAAGACACATGAAATGACCAGGCATAAATAGTGTCAGTGTGTCTGTGATTTATTTTCATACTAGCACTGAATAGTACAATTCAGTCTATTATTGTGTCATATTTCATAAGTGTATATGAATGAGTGCTTGGGGAAAAAAATATTATCCAATGTTTGTTGAATACATGGATGGCTTATGGATTATCAGTTTATGGATCATCAACTGCAGCTTGTCCAGCGTAGGCCTATATTTGTATGCTCAGTCAGAACGTTTCCATGTTAAACTATTTGGCACGCTTTGACTTGTACGAGAGATATTAATACACAGGCGAACCTGTAATGTCTGTATAATGTATGTATATTAATTACTGAGGCATTGTCTATTCGAATATTATTAACTCGGTGAGTCATGGTGATGAAATTCTGCAATCACATTTAGAGATTCACTTGTTCTCATCATATATTTATTATTCTGTTTGGTAAAATAGTTTCAAGCAAGTAAATGTGGCACAAAAACAAACATGTCTGGTTTTTCTACATTTTTTCCTAGACTAGAGAAATATGAGAAGAGGAACAGTAAGGAAAAGTAATGATAAAAAGGGTGATTGTAATTGAATATGCATTAGTTAAGGTACAGGGCCAACTCTTTCTTTTATATATACACAGAGTCAGCCAAAACTTTTATACACATTTTAGGTAAAGAAAAGCTTGTACAGATATTATAATACTAAATTTATTGCTAAATGCTAAACGTTTTATATATATATATATATATATATATATATATATATATATATATATATATATATATATGATATTAATATTAAATATAATGTACATCAAACTGTTTTTCTGTTCCAAAAGTGTGTATGTATACACACACACACACACACACCTTTTTTGCCTGATCACCAAAAAAATGTAACACTAATTGTTCCTCTTTCAGCTTTGATTACGGCGCATATTCCCAGTGGAATAGTTTCAACGTTTTTTTTTTTCCTGATTATACTCACTAATGATTGATTTTATTTTGCCCATACAGCTGTACAGCATTATGCATGTGAGAAAATGCTCTTACTTTCACTATTAAACACAGCCGTGATTTCTGCTGTCAGTTGTTTACCTTCACTGAGTATTTAAGTAATCTCTGATCACATTCATTCAAATTTTTTTTTCTTTCTTTCCTGAAGGTGATAGTTTAGCATCCTCCTCCTCAGTCTCTCCAATGTGTTGGACAGTTGTTAACTCATTCCAATTTATTTCAGCAAACTTCTAAGTTTTTTTTTTTTTTTTTTTACTTGATGAAGCTTGATGGATAACTCTCTTAAAACACAGAAACACCATCTGTTGACCACAGTATACTTCAGACGTGGTGGTTTTTCACTGTTAGTAAGGGTTAAAAGAATTGTTATTAGCTGAAACATATAAATCACTGCAGCACAATAAAAGACTCAATGTTGGCTCATTTAAATCCAACAGGCATTTTTTTCATTATAGAGTGTATAAGGTAGTGCCCACAGACTGCTTTAAAGAAACACTCTCCTTATGTCTAAAATCATAGACATGTTTTGGTTTTGTTGCACGATCTTGTGCTTTTCCAACATTTTCAGTTCAGAGAATGAGGAAATGGTAGGCCAGATTGGAACATTGTGTACAGGTGTTTTACTTTTAATTTCTTTTTCTTCTCTATGACTTTCAGCATTTAAAAACTTCAGTGCTAATAAGGTCAGACAATCTGTACCTATTCTATTTTCTTACCCCCATTTTGTCAATCATTGCTGATATTAAGTTTGATTCTGAGACAAATGGTTTAAATGAATATTTCCTTTATTTATCTACTGTAGGTTTTTTCATATTTGTATAAACATTCAGAAGAAAAAAAAAGAAACAACATATTTCTGTCCAAAACTGGCTCCCATCTCATTCCTTGTTCAGTAAACGCTATCAGCCTCAAGCTCCCAGTAATGACTTCCCACCCTGATATCACCCGCCCGCTTATCAAATTGTAATGGCACCCATTGGTAATTTATAAGTTTACATTCAGATTAATGGGTATTGAAGTTAATCAGCCCTGGACTTTGGCCTGTCATAACAATTGGCAGTGTTTTTAATGCATCTTTCATGCAGGCTGATCAGTAAGAGAACTAACCAGAAGACTACTTAGCCATACCCCGTTAGCTTGTTTTATTGTCTTGGATCGTTGCAGATTAAGCTACAGCACTGATCATAATACAGTATGTGTGATAGGTTGCATATGGCTTTGTTGCAACTAAAAATAACTGTTATTAAGGATCCATTTCTACTGTATGTATACTTACATCTGCAATTTATTTATTTATTTATTTTATTTTTATTTTTTGCTTGGCAACTGGTAGTTTTAAAATGAATTAAGGGCAAGAATTATTGTTTGATATCTCGATATGCTTACCGTCCAGTGGTGTGGAACCAGGAGAGTGAGAAACACGAATACATGATGTTTTTAAAGTTCAGCAAAGTGAGAATATTTAAGCTTTTTTCCAGGAGCTCTGTGTCACGTACGCCCTATAGAGCAAAAGTAATAACATCTAAGTCATGGAGAGACTGGGAGACCGTGTGGGGGACAGTTAGATAAAAGGAAACGGATTTTAAATTTAGACAAAACAGTTACAGCACGCACAAGCTATATGTATGCTTATTTGTTTGCACATGGAATAGAAAGTGTTTGCTTATCAGGAATCAAGCAGCACAATGAGGGGGTTGTTTTAGAAAACAAAAACTTTCCAGCATCATGCCTAGCCTTGTCTAACCTAAATTCGAATTGGAACAAGAACAAAATTAAAAAAAAAAAATTTGTGCAGCCAGTTTTTCTTAGTGTGTCTCTGCTTGAGAGAGAGATAGAGAAATAGAACACACGCAGGAAACATTTTGCAATTAACTACTGTATAAGAACTTTATGGACATGCATGTGTTAGAAGTTTGCTATATAGTGCATTGAAGTTGTTGTATCTTAAGCTGATTGGAATCACGATGACATGATGGCTGGATAAATATCTTTTTAACAGGCTTTTTATTTCATTTGGCCTATTTCTGTGCTTGTGTGTATGTTTTCATTTTTTTCTGAGTGTGAACTAATAATTGTAAATTAAGGGTAAAATGTGAACGGACCGACTGGCATGTCTTTTTCATTGTCTGCTGACTGAGGGCCTGCTTGTCCGAGGTAAGTAAAATGTAATACATAAGTTGCTGTACAATGTGTAGTAAAGTTTTACTGCAGGGCTGATGAGTAAATTTTCGCACCACATGTTCGAAGAAAAGACCCCACTTGAAGCGTGTGTGGTTTTTTCTTTTTTGTTTGTTTGTTTTTTTGTGGGTCGGTGTGGGTTACAGGGTTTTCCAAACTTTCTAGCTGAACACCTTCAAATTTGTAGTGGGTTAAGATTTCAGTGAAATGTTTGCAATGTGTAGCAGAATAATGTAACTTAATATATTTCTCACTCACTCACTCATCATCTATACCGCTATTTCCATCTATTTCCTGTATTCAGGGTCGCGGGAAGCCTGGAGCCTATCCCAGGAGGCTTAGGGCACAAGGCGGGGTACATTCTGGACAGGGTGCCAGTCCATCGCAGGGCACACACACACACACACACACTCACAGACTATACGGGCAATTTGGGAATGCCAATTAGACTAATCTGCAGGTCTTTGGACAGTGGGAGGATGCCGGAGTACCCAGAGGGAAGCCACCAAGCACTGGGAGTAAACATCATGCACACAGAGACTGGAATAAATCCTCTTCCCGGGAATCAGACCCTAGAGGTGCAAGGCGACAGTGACTGTTAATATATTTCTCTATTATATAAAAAGCATTTACATTGCTCGCTTGAAGTGCCTCAGTAAAAAAATTATTTTACTCTACTGTATGTGAAACATCTGATTTATTTATTTTTATTGCTCTCTAAATGCACAAAGTTTTTCCAATCTGAGTCACTTTTGTATCTGGTCCTACATTTTATTTACAGTATATCTGATACATGGCCCTGTGACTTGAACAGGAAGAGGTAGTTTGAAATTCATGGGAAAACTTTTGCTTCTGCCTGTGTGGGAGGCTAATGCAGCAGTGACAGCATGGGGGTTTCATATCAGCAGCTGCTAAGACAGCTAAAGCTACAGTAAGCATCCAGGGTTTTTTTTCCTTCCTTCCTGATTACTGTCAATAATACATAGTTAATCATGTGATCAACATTATTTGACTACTGACACACACACACTATATGCAGTTTGGGAATGCACGGGGAGAACACTCCACACACATAATCGGCAGGAATTGAACCTTCAACCCTGAAGTTTCAAGGCCACGGTGCTACCTTTCTATCATTGGACATATAAAAATATATACAGATTATACTGTATGCTAATGAACTAACTGAAAAAAAGTTCAATTTTATTTTATTTGTATAGCACTTTTAACAATTGTCATTTACGCAAAGCAGTTTTACACAATCAAAAGAATTATTTAAGTTTGTATGGAATGTGAATGTTTATGAATCAAAATGGTCAGATAGTCCCTGATCAGCAAGCCGAGGGCAACAGTGGCAAGGAAAAACTTCCATGGCAAAAACTGAGATGGCAATAGGAAGAAACCTTGAGAGGAACCGAACTCAACAGGGAACCCATCCTCATTTGGGTGAAAGCAGGAATTGCTCTGCATTTATACTGTGTGTTAGGTGGCAGGCAGTTTAGCATAACAGTTTATGTTAATTGATAATATGTTTAATTTTTATAGCGCCTTTCAAAAACCCAAGGTCACTTTTACAAAAGAATACAAGCAATGACAATTGATAAACCAGATACATCAGAAAAAACAGAGGGGACATTTAGACAAGCAAGTGTTATCAATAGTTCCTTGTTGTCAACATCAGAAGGTCTAGCAACTTTGTGAGAGAAGAGGAAGAGAGGAGAAAAAGTTATTTAGATGTAGTGAATAGATTAGTTTTAAGTTGAGATTTAAAGATCTGAAAAGAGGAGGGAGCCCGAATATTATGGGGCAGCTTATTCCACAGCTTGGGGCCTATAATACAAAAGGCCCTACCACCCACTGTAGAGAGCTTATACTTGGGCACAACAAGCAAATTGTCACTGCTAGATCTAAGAGTCTGTACCAGAGTGTATGGTTGCATCAACTCTGCAAGATATTGAGGTGCAAGTCTATGATAGGCCTTATAAACTAAAATTAAGAGTTTGAACTGGATACGTTTGGATACAGGAAGCCAGTGAAGTTGGTGGAGGATGGAAGTGATATGTGCAGATTTTTTGTTAAATGTAAAAGCACGAGCTGCCGCGTTTTGTACCATTTGGAGACGGTTGATAGCTTTGATAAGACAACATATAAGAAGTTACAATAATCCAGCCAGGGGGTTATAAAAGCATGGATAATTGTTTCAGCATCCCCAAAATTAAGTGAGGGACGTAAACGTGCAATGTTGCGTAACTGATAAAAGCATGTTTTAACAGTCTGACCAATATGTGAATCAAAGCATAACGCAGAGTCAATGCAATACTCCCATATTTCGCATCGTTTTTGATGGCCTAATCTGGACTCCATTGACATCTATGATCAATGGAGGGAGGGGCCCATGCTGGGAGGAACACTGTGATTTATGGCCAATAAGTAAGATTTCCGCTTTATCTGTATTTAGTTGTAAAAAGTTATCAGACATCCAAGTTTTAAGTTCTTGAAGACAGGAAACAATAGAAAGTGGTGGACAAAGTGAATTGGGTTGAACTGTAAAATAGATTTGAATATCATCAGCGTAACTATGAAAACTGAGACCCTGACGTCTGATGATTTGACCTAATGACAGTACGTAAATGACAAATAAAAGTGGACCAAGTACGGAACCTTGGGGGACACCATGGGAAATAGTGACGGTGCGAGATCTATTCTTACCTATACTAACGAATTGCTGTCTATCCGACAGATATGAGCCAGCCACTGAAGAGCAGTACCAGTAATACCTATAGCAAATAGTCGAGCAAGAAGTACAGAGTGGCAAATAGTATCAAATTCTGCACTTAGGTCAAGAAGAACCAGGATACTGTAAACACCTGAGTCAGAAACCAGAAGGAGATCATTAACCACTTTCAAAAGTGCTGTTTCTGTGCTGTGAGAAGGACGGAAACCAGATTGAAACTGCTCATAAAGATCATGTTTCTCTAAATGAGACTGCAGTTGTGCAGCAATTACCTTCTCAAGTATTTTAGCAACAAAAGGAAGGTTTGATATAGGTCTAAAATTGTTTAGAACTGTGTTATGAAGACCAGGTTTTTTTATGGACAGGGGTGATGGCAGCTACTTTTAGGTCTTGTGGAACATAACCAGTGGGAAGAGTTCTGTTTATAATATGAGTAATAGGTTGGATGAGTGAAGGCAAAAGGTTTTGATTTAAGGATGTCAATATAGACACTCAGGTAGACTTGTAGGAGGTTCCAGTCTAGTGACTGCAGCAATGCTGCAAAAAAGTCAATGCTGGCCTTGATAGAAAAGCACCAGAACAGGGTCCAGTAGGAAAAAAGTTTGGAGGCTGCCAGCCCAGCCCCCAAACTGCCTAGATCTCAATTTAATCCTGAATGGACCAGAAAAAACTACTGATGCACACATGGGCACCACTACCAACATTTTGATGCCAAACACCATAGCATACCCACAAGAATCTCGTGGAGTAAGGCGTAATGGAAAAGAGCTACAAAGGCAGCACGAAACTCACACAGAGACATAATAAAATTGCAGATGTTAGTTTCTTATTAAGAAACTAGTGACTGCGCATACAGACATGTGGAACGCATTTTATTTGTTGAAAGAACTTGGATGTCGGGTTTAGAAACTGCGATGACGTGTCTTTTTACAGGACAACACAGTGGATCTCAGCTTGCCGAAATTATGGTTCTGTTTTCTATTTTACTTTCCTAAAAGATATTAATGTTATGCTTTAAAAAGAGACCCAATTAGATCACATGTAAACAAATCCATCCATAATACTGTATGTAGCTGTGTTACTGTGATATTTGTGAAATATGGGCCTGCTTTCTTATGTTGTATTCTTGCTTTTCTTTCTTATGTCAAAAAAATAAAAAAAATGCTGATGTTAATTTACATTTATGTCTTCACAGTCCTATGTCTCAGTAATCAGCTTTTTAGTTCTTTTGTTTTTCTTATTATATTATAATTATATTATGTTATTATTATAACTGTCTCCTGCTATAATTGTGTTTTTTTAATATTTTTTAAAGCATTCCACTTAGCCACGTAATGTCTCTGTATTGCTATAACATTAATATCCACTGGTGACCCCAACATACTAAACTTTGTACATAAATGTCTATTGAACAAAAGTTACATTTAAGAAACAATATCTTCACATTGACATTTATGAAAACGAATTTGCTGGATGGAGACATCTCTCTCATGAAGAGCATTTAGAATACTGATGCTTGCCCCAGCACTAACATTTTCACCTGTGTCTCCTCTATAGAGGGGGAGTGTTCATGTACAATATTTGCCAACTATGACTCTAGTGAGGCTGATGAAATGTAAGCTGCTGAAACTAGGTGGAAGGAAGATGGATGAGTACTAAAATAACTTAAGCTGTGGGTGAGCAGGTGGGGTTTGTTTCTCTTTGCATTATGGTAACCCTCCTTGTGCATATGTCAGACTGCTACGTTTCTGTTCACTGATCAAAGCTGAATCTGACTTACAATAACAACATATACTGTTAACATCAACTGTTATGCTGAACTGCCTGCCAACTAACACACAGTATAAATGCAGATCAATCCCTGCTCTCTGTTTCACCCAAATAAGGATGGCTTCCCTGTTGAGTCTGGTTCCTCTCAAGATTTCTTTCTATTACCATCTCAGGCAGTTTTTCCTTGCCACTGCCGCCCTCGGCTTGCTCATCAAGAACTATCTGACCATTTTGATTCATACACATTCAAATGTCATACAAACTTAAATAATTCTTTTGACTGTGTAAAGCTGCTTTGGGACAATGCCAATTGTTAAAAGTGCTATACAAATAAAATTGAATTTAATTGAATTTACAGGAGTCAGCTGATCACAAATACTCAATTTAAAATTAGCAATGGTAAAGTTATTTTGATGTTATTGATATGCACAATGACAATAATGGTTGAAGGTATAAATTTCTTCAATTAGTGACATTGTAGTGTAGGAGTGACATCGTGCATTGTGCCACCCTTACACTACAATGTCACCATGTAATTTTTCTTGTTTATGTACACTGGGGTTACATACGTGCGGCTGTTGTTTTAGAATCAGTTGTCAGAATTAAAAATGTGTTTGTGTACTACTTATCCTGTGATATTGTATATTGATGTTGCTTTAAATTGTTTGTTTATAGTTATTTATTATTTTTGAAATAATACAAGGAAACATATATTCACTTGTGTGCTAGGATAAATATTAAACTATACTCATGTTTTTCTAAGTGCACAGGGATGGCTTAGGCAAACCTACACAAACCATTTCAAGCATCATGTCCTTAATCAGAGTTGCATTTAGTGAAGAGAAAGGCATCAGGTTGTCCAATGTGTTTCTCACTGGATTGTATTCTCATAGGTATTATATTATTCAATTTATTTTTAAGATGCATATTGAAATGCTGTGAACTTGCCCTCCTCTGGCTGACACCAGTGCAATTATTAATCATTTCTCTTCTATAGAGATGTTAAGTTGTGCTAAATGTATTGAAAAGAACATGGGGGTCAGCATCATAAGAGTATTAAACTGAAGTTCTCAACTTTTCAGTGATTCATACCTGAATATACTGTAAACTGGTTTTAGTAGTTGCAGTCTTTAGCATGTCCAAGAAAGAACATCCTAATACCACTGGGTGGTACCTTCAGCAATCATTACATTGTGATCGTTACCATGTTGTTCTAGGACTGAAGTCATGGCCAAAACACACAATTGCTGTGTACTGTTTCAAGTTCTCTCTCTGCAGTTTATGCTAGTAAGTAAAAAAATTATGCTCATTCAGGTTAAATTCAAGGTTCATGACTAAACCACATGCTTACACAACATGTGTGTGCATGTGTATGTAACTACTATTTACCCTTTTGTTGTTGTGTTTATTTTGTGTTTTTGTTTATGCAGAACTTGCAACAATTGCATTGTACTGTTCAAATCAAACTGGGATTGTGGGAAAACCATTACATCTAACCTGCAATATTACATGTGAGATTTGTATGCCTGTGAAATTTATATGGAAGGCATTAAAGGGTCTTCATATCAACTGCAGCAGTCAGCAAAAGCAAATGATTATTAGGGGTAAAAGTCATATAGTTCATTGTACGATTCCAAGTGCATCAGATGAACACAATGGACTTTTTACATTTTGGGTACAAACAACATGTGGAATTAATAACCCAACATTTAATGTGACCATTAATAACCCAACATTCAATGTGACCATTAATAACCCAACATTCAATGTGACCATTAATAACTTTTGTGTTTAACTTCAGTGCACCTTGTTACATTTGGAAATTATTTCAATTATTTTAAGGTGCCTTGTGCACCAGATAATGTGTGCATATCTAAAGTTTCTAAACACTTATAATATGTAGTTATGTATTCTGTAAATAAAATAAATGCCCATAAGTGTCAAGCAACCTTTTTTATCATAACAGGAATGCAGCAGAAACCAGTAAGGACTACTTACGGTGTAACTTTTTTTTTTTTCACACACAGTATAAATGCAGATCAGTTCCTGCTTTCTGTTTCACCCAAATGAGGATGGCTTCCCTGTTGAGTCTGGTTCCTCTCAAGGTTTCTTCCTATTACCATCTCAGAGAGTAAACTTACCCTTCATTTTAATTTTCATATTTATTTCCTATTCCTATTCAAATTCTTAGGTCACGGGCAGTTATCTAAGCATTTCACTGCATATCGTACTGTGTATGACTGTGTATGTGACAAATAAAATTTAAATTTGAATTTGATTTGAATGCAGATCAATTCCTGCTCTCTGTTTCACCCAGATAAGAATGGGTTCTTTATTTATTTCAAGTTGTTATATTTTGTTCTTGTAAAATAGTTTTACTCCTTTAAAAGTGTCTCGTGCTGCTGAATTCACTACACCAGAAAAATGTGTACATAGAAAATCTTTGACCCTCAATGTATATTTATATATTCTCTGAACAAAATGTTCCTATATTTTATTTATAATAGACTACTTGGAGAAATTCATATTTAAGGTAAGATCAAAGTACAAGATCAACAAGAGCTGTAGCTCATGAGAGGTCCTGAGGTGTTAAAACACATGGTTTTGAAGAGCAGAAAAAAAAGACTAATGAACTGCAGCTATGTGAAAACTTGACCTCAACTTGACAATAAACCAGTGAGGTGGTGGACGGTCCTGTAAATCTTATATGTTTAACATTGTTATCATTGGGGTTCTGGGGTAAGTACCAAATACTGTACCATTACGTGAAAGCTAGTACACTATGTAGGGTATACAATCACTTGTTTGACTTACCAAGCAGCACCCTGGATTAGGGATCACATAGGGATTTAAGATTCAGCCCTGTGTTAAAGGCTAGTTAGTGGTACTTTTCAATTCTATTCAATTAAATTTTATTTGTATAGCGCTTTTAGCAATTGTCATTGTCACGAAGCAGCTTTACACAATCAAAAGAATTATTTAAGTTTGTATGGAATGTGAATGTGTATGAATCAAACTGGTCAGTTTGTCCCTGGTGAGAAGGCCAAGGGCGACAGTGGCAAGGAAAAACTCCCTGAGCTGGTAATAGGAAGAAACCTTGAGAGGAACCAGACTCAACAGGGAACCCATCCTCATTTGGGTGAAACAGAGAGCAGGAATTGATCTGCATTTATACAGTGTGTAGGCAGTTCAGCTATAATAGCTGATGTTAATTGATGTTAATATGGAGTCCCAGTAGTTATTGAAGACTCAGGTAGACTTGTAGGAAGTTCCAGTCCTGAACTATCGAACTGTCAAGTCCCCAGAAAAACAGTTGCCAACACCAGTTGAGGCCAGAACCATCTTTTAGGTAGAGAGAATCATCCCCAGACACCAGTTGCATCCCAAAGAGACACACAGGGCATCCATGTGACGAGACCAAAAGCGGGGCACCAGGATGGGTCAGACAGGTCCGGAGGGCAGAGGGAGTCTGGATCACTGGCAGCTCAGGAACGACATGTGTAGCTCGACAGAGAGAGAGAAAGAGTGAAAGGGGGAGACAGGGGGAGAGAGGAAAGAGAAGAAGAGGAGAGATGGCAGTTAGGTATGGTCACAGTCACACAATGTAGTGGTGTGCAAATGTATAATATGTATAATGTATAATGTGAATGTATATTAACTGTAGAGTGCAAGCAGAGACTCCAGCAGAACTAACTATGACAGCATAACTAAAAGGGAGAGCCAGAAGGAAACACAGACATGAGGGCTCCCTGAGATGTAAAGCAAACAATCACCTCACCATCAGCAAACCTGAGTGATCAATGAGAGTGAGGAAGACAGCATCCAAACATACCAGTTCACCATAATACTCTACATCCATGAGTCCCCCAGATCTGCTCCTTTACCTATGGCAAATCTATTTATAAAAATGCTTGGCTAAATAAATAGTGTTTAAGTCTAGGCTAAAAACCTAAGACTGTGTCTGAGTCCCGAACACTATTTGGAAGACTATTCCATAATTTTGTGGCCATAATTCTGCCCCCAGCTGTACTTTTTATAATATGTGGTACTGACAAGCAGCCTGCATCCTTTAATCGAAGTAGGCATGGCAGATCGTAAGACACTAGCAGTTCGCTCAGATACTGCAGCGCGAGACCATTTAATGCTTTATATGTCAAGAGTAGTACTTTAAAATCAATGCGAAATTTCACAGGGAGTCGATACAGCAAAGATAAGATAGGGGTGATGTGCTCATATCTTCTGGTTCTGGTTCTGAAGCTTATTTATGCACCTAGTTGAACAACCAGAGAGTAAGGCATTACAATAGTCCAACCTAGAGGTGATAAAAGCATGAACTAGTTTTTCTGCATCGTTTAGCGACAATATATTTCTTATCTTGGCAATATTTCTGAAAGAGGTGGAAAATTGTGCGGCTCATTCGGGAATGTTGTTTTATGACTCTTGTAAAGAGGTGGGGGGTAAATTGCCCACACAGGGGGCAGTTGTATCACTCTAAAAATCCCATAGATTTAATATTGAGAAAAAAAATCATGGATTCTAGCACAGAGCGAGAATTTCTTAGAATGATGAAATTTACCACATTTGAAGAGGCTTGCACGCTGTGTCAGAACATACCCCGCACAAGGGTATTAGTTTTACCCCTAGGCCCGTGGTTCTCAAAGTGTGGGGCGCGCCCCACTAGTGGGGAATACAGACATGACAGGTGGGGCGCAATGAACGGGAGGGAATTAGTGGAAAATAATAGAAAAGTACCTATTCACGCACCTACATTACCTATTCATCATCTACACTTACATCTACACTTACATGTTTATGTTTACATTCTGAACCATTGCACAAAGACACTTTAATGAAGCACCTTAATAAGACACTTTTTATGCATATTTGCACACCACATTTCTTTCACCAAATTTCATTTTTTTAATGTTCTATTGTACAGTATATTTCTATTTCTATTTTTATTTATATTTTATGTACAGTATACTTTTATTTTATCCTTTGTACAGTATACTTCTATTTTTATCCTAGTTAATTTTTTTTACCGTATTTCTTTTATTTATATTTATTCCTTATTATAAGCTTTAATTCTCTTTTTAAGGTCACTGGCGGTCGTGTAAGCATTTCACTGCATAGCGTACTGTGTATGAGTGTGTATGTGACAAAAAAAATTTGAATTTGAATTTTGATATTCTAATTCATGCTTTTCTTTATTGACAATAACAATTGGACAGTCGAAACTAAACAATCACATGCAAAGAAATGGATCATTAATACAAGTAAATTAAAATAACGTCAGAGAAAAAGTGGAACCATCATGCAACAATAACGGTTTAACGTCAGCATGTTAATTGCAGAGGAACAATATATAAGGAAACATTTGGTATTATGTAATTTCATTTATTCCAATGTGTATGCTAATGTTTTTGTATTTTTTTTTAAAATAATATTTCATCAGGAAGTACTAGTCTTGCATTTCTAGTTTCCAGTGTGGCAACAAAGTTGCTTTTTGAACCTTCAGGCGCTGAACAAAAGGTAAGATCAATATCGTTCTACGCTGGTTGTTGGTATGCTGCATTTTGCGATGATCCTTAAATTATTTGTTGCGCCGTAGAGAATAATGGTGTTTATGCTTTTAAACATGTATAATTTAAGGCGGATGTAGCTTAAAGACAATGTAGAGAGGAAATATATGTGGGTATTTTATTTGCGGGTTTATTTACGCAGCTGTTAAATTCGGAGATGCGAATATCAAACTACCTTTACCGTGGACACAAACCGGGTCAGTAGCGAACTGTATGTAGTGAGCATAATAACGTCAATGGGCACATTTGTTACATGGACCACCAAAAAGCAGGTAATTCAGCACTATCAGCCTAATCAACCAAAAAGCCAGCCGAAAGGAAAACATGATGAAGCCTGTGTTGCGCCTGGAATCTTGGTGAGGGCAGAGGAGAGACCTGTGTGTGTTTTGTGTCTTAAACCGCTAGCAGCAGACAGCACGAGACCCAACAAAGTAGGAAGAAACTTAGAGACAACACACCCCAGTCACGTTAATAAGCCACTCGAGATAAGCGACGAAGTAAGTCTTTTATAACAATTGCACATGTATTTTATCTGTTTTGAACTTGGTGTTATTTGATCTTATTTGTTTAAAAACTGACATTTCAATAAATGGTTAACTTGGCCGATTTCGTTATCATTTTGTTGACAAGTGGGGCTTGAAAATTCGCCCACCCCTTAAGTGGGGAACGACAGAACCACTGCCCTAGGCAAAACAGGTGCCTAAATTTGCCCCATTGATTTATAATGGGGAATTTGGTGTATGACTCGTGCCGTTGCGTTTGTCGTAGACTCATGAAAGAGGTGTCGTATCGTTCAGCCTATTCGGGAATAGGGGGCTTGACATGACTTTTCTAGGGGGCCAGTGGTAAACTGCCACAGCAAGGGGCAATTAATATACAATGGTAACTTCCATAGGAACTTTAAAACTGAATTTAACTGTGGATCCCACTGTCGTAGAGACATGGGGGGGAGGGCTCATTTAACTTAGGCAACCAATCCGTCTTTCGCATTTATCATGTGGCTCATAAGCCACGCCCCCTAGCAACCTCATTAGCATACTGTTAGCATGATGCTAACAATATTAGCATGTCACTAGCATTATGCTACTTATATTAGCATGTCGCTAGCATTATGCTAACTTTAGCATTCCGCTAATAAAATGTGTAGCTTGTTCCTAGCATGATGCTAGTGTAATTAGACAACATAAGTGTAATAAAAACATGTTGCTTGCATGTTGTTAAGTTGATTAGCATGTTGCTAGCATTATGCTAACTATATTAGCATGTTGCTAGCAAGATCATTAGAATGTCTCTAACATGATGCTAGAGTGCTTAGCATGTTGCTAGCATTATGTTTAGCTTATTAGCATGTTGCTAGCATTATGCTTACTATATTAGCATGTTGCTGGCAGCATCTTTAGAATGTCGCTAACATGTTGCCAGAGTGCTTGTGTTGCTAGCATGATGTTTAGCTGATTAGCATGATGCTAGCATTATGCTAAAAATATTAGCATTTTGCTCTTAACATGATTAGCATGTTGCTAGCATGATTCTAAAAATATTAACATTTTGCTCTTAACACTGTAAATTCCATTGTCAGAGTGATATGGGGGGCCTGAGTTTTGCCATGTCAAGCACCACTCACATTTTCTTCAGGAAATGTACCTCTTTAGTTATCGTTATAATATGCCTTAGACATAAATAAAAGAACACAGACAATTTGGAATGATTTAGAAGCCATTATTATACAGACAATATTGTTTAAATTGATACATCATTATTAGATGTGTTTTCTTTAAAAGTGCTTCTGTGCTTGGTTTTGGATGTGGATTTTTTACAGGCAGCTGTCTCCTCGGTACTGCAAAGCATACCGTCCTACTTTCACCCATGCTGATATATATATAATAGTATAATTAACAGCTGTATGTAAAGTGATGCATACAGTATAGTTAAGCATCCCAGTGGTGTTACCTTCTATTACATTGTCCCCACTCATGGAAAGTCTCTTGCCCAATCAGAGCTACTTGATCAGAGCTTACTGTTTTATAATTCTGCTTTGAGTCGTAGTAAAGTTTTGACTGTTCTACTAATTTTTTATTCATACAAGATTTCCTTAAGTTATTTTGGTATGTCGGTGGACCTGCTTTATCTCTGTTGTTATTTGTTTGTGTATTGATTGGAAATGTTGATTTATTTTTGAAACTACAGAGTTGATAAGAAGTAAATAACTAACTAATGGGTGAATATTGAATCAACATTAAAATTAAATTAACAAATAATAATGTAATGCTATTAAATAGCCAGTATATGTGTTCTTGTTAAATGTGTTCTGCTGACTTTGCGCTTATTTTCTTCTTATTCCCAGTTTATTCCCATGTTTGTTTGTTTTTCTCTATAAGTCTATATCAAATATTTAAAAACTTTGAAAACACTGAAAATATTAATTAGTGAGTTTGTGCGTGCATGGGTGTGTGAAAGGGCGGTGCAGTTGTGTAGTGGTTATCACTGTCGCCTTGCACTTCCAGGGTCCGGGTTCTATTCCTGAATGTATGTATGTGTGTGCCCTGTGATGGGTTGGCACCCTGTCCAGGGTGTACCCTGCCTCGTGCCCTAAGTCTCCTGGGATAGGCTCCAGGCCCCCGCAACCCTGAATACAGGATAAAGCAGTATAGAAGATGAGTGAGTGAGTGAAAGAGAGTCAGCTTAGACCCTAAATAGACATTACATATAAATTTTGGAGGGAGTGTCTGGAGTAGTTATTGATTTTGTTTTGGAAATTTGGCATAGTACACAACAAATTTGCCACGACAGTCTGGAGTCCAGTATTGGTTGAAAATGACTGTTTATTGGCAGGATTAGAAAAGGTCATGGAAGATCAAGCTAATAAAACTATGTTTAGTAGGTTTTTAAGCTGGTAAAGAGGCTCTGTGACCCCATGATGTTTGCAGATGACATTGTGCTTTGTAGCGAGAGCAAGGAAAAGGGGGAGGAAAATTTGGAGAGGTGAGGGTATGCTCTTTAAAGCAGAGGATTGAAGGTTAGCCGCAGCAAGACGGAATACATGTGTGTGAATGAGAGGGACCCAAGAGAAACGGTAAAGCTACAGGGAGCAGAGGTAAAGAATGTGCAGGATTTTAAGTACTTAGGGTCAACAGACCAGAGCAACAAAGAGTGTTTAAATGTGGTGAAAGGCGGGAATGGGTGAAGAAAAGTGTCAGGTGTGTTGTGTGAAAAAAGAGTATCAGCGAGAATGAAAGAAGAGGGGGACAGAACACTGGTGAGACCAGTAATGCTCTACGGCTTAGAAACAGCGGCACTAAAGAAAAGACAGGAGGCGGAGTTGGAGGTAGCAGAGCTGAAGATGTTGAGGTTCTCTTTGGGAGTGACAAGGATGTATAGGATCAAGAATGAGTTCATCAGAGGGACAACCCATGTTAGATGTTTTGGAGATAAGGTCAGAGAGGCCAGATAGAGGTGGTTTGGACATATTCAGAGGAGAGATTGTGAATGTATCGGTAGAAGGTTGGAACTGCCAGGCAGGAGGTCTAGAGGAAGACCAAAGAGGAGATTTATGGATGCAGTGAGAGAGGACATGAAGTTAGTTGGTGTGAGAGAAGAGGATGCAGAGGAAAGATAGAGGCAGATGATTCGCTGTGGCGACCCCTGAAAGGGAACAGCTGAAAGACAAAGAAGAAGAAAGAGGCTCTGTGACCCCAATAGAACATAATAGTCAAATCTGTAAAATAGACATGGGATAATTAAGATTGTGTGAGATTCTGAAGGGAGGTGGGTGATTTTTGTAGATTAATTAAATTAAAAATACAATACATTTACTTATAGAATTAAAACACTGGTAGGCCAACACTGACACTATACTGCACTTTACCTATTTTTTTTTCCGTGTGTGCAGGTATGTGAATTTCCATGTGTAACACACTGAGAAGCCTAAAACCATTAAAAACCATTAAAACTATGAAAAGTTCAAAACAATTAAAACACAGTATCATTATTTTTTCCTCACAATAATGTTTTAATTTCCTTTGTTATTCTTTATTTTGTACAAGTTTTATGCAGTTTGTTACATTTATTATCATTTAACTCTTTTGAGGAAAAAGAAAAAAAATAGTACATGTAATTAGCTATAAACGTCTTCGAGAGTTCAAAGAGGGCCAATAGTACGTGAGGAGGTGATTCTCAGTGCCCTATGGAATAATGTGACTGTTGGAGCTGCACTGTAGATAACTGTTTCATCAGCATAAAGATGAATCCTTGTATAAAGCAAGTTTAGACCAAGTTGATTTGTTAAAGTACAAAACAATACAGGACAAAGCACTAAATCTTGAGGCACTATAGTTGCATACGTTGCTGTCTATCATAATTATGTCTGACACATACAGTAATTTAGAAACAAAACAACTTTACATAATAGGCCAATATCCAATAAACTATTGATAACACTTTGAGGTTTACAATGTCAAAGGCTTTGGAGAGGTCAATAAAATCATACTGCAGAAAAGTCAGTTATAAAGAGAATGAACATAGACTTCTTTAAAACTGCACTAATGGAGTTGTGTCTCTTCCTAGACCAACCTGGCAAATTGAAAATACCTTATGATTTAAAAAAACAAACAAAAAGTCCTTAGACACTTAGACTTGGGAACTAGGTATTCTAAGGTTAACTCTAATGAGATATGCCTGTAATAAGAAGTTCATTTGTTGATAAAGGAAAGTTAAAATAGGTGTGATAAAATTGGCAGCCAAATAATAAAAAATATCTTTACCCTTTCAAAACTCATATAAAATTTTTATTTGTCACGTACAAAAACAGATTGAATTAGCATATAATTAAACAAAATATATAATTTTTAAGTTAATATATAATTAAATATAAAAAATATATTAAAAGTTTATGCCGAAATGTACAATTTACAAAAAATACTAAATGAAATAGAATTATAGAATTCTATATAAGAATTATATAAAATATATAAATGACACGATTTACAGAATATATAAAATGTAATTGTAAATGTGAGGTATAAAATATAAAAATGCAAAAATATGGTGTGTGTGTGTGTGTGTGTGTGTGTGTTTGACAGCAGCAGTATAATTAAAACATAAAGTATGAAATTAAACTATGTGTCAGCAACAGTGTTATTGTCCATGTCTTTTGACTAGACATCTGACTTCTTTAGTGCCTCATGTACCTGACTCTTCAGTAATCAGTACAAGATCTCAGACAAAAGATAATGCAGCTACAGACAGAAATACAATTTTGTAATGTTGCATAAGGTCTTAAAAACGAAACCATGGCAAGGGATAGTTTTAGTCAAGGCTAAAGGCTTCCAACTAAATATTAGTTACTGGAGTGTTTTTTGGTCAGTTAGTGTAATACTCAATTAAATTTCACTACAGTAAACCATGTTAAAGTACTGAAATAAAAGTGCATTCTTCAAGTTTGTTACTTTCCATCTCTGCCATTAACAAAATAAAATAAAGTAAAACTCACAAAAATAAAACTCACAGATGTATGGTTTGCACAGACTGTGTCAGATCAGAATGAAAACCATTTTTATTGGCCAAGGTACTTTATTCCATCTATATGGCAGTAGTTTTATCTTTTTTTGTCCAATATACAATACACAGTACAAGATGTGTAAAATGTGTTTAACATATCAGGATGAACTAAAGAGTGACCGTTCTTCCAATGTGATATTTGTAGATGTGAAGTAGTGTGTAACAAGTTTGTAAAAAAAAAAAAAATAAATAAAAAAACACATCTTGGTGCTTTTATACAGCAGATTACATAAAATCAAGTCAACTGTTTTTGAGGCTGTAGTAATATATTTGTAATTATATACGGTAATTATAATCAGCAAAACTGAAAGACTGTATTGTAGTCATGAGCCCAGTCAGAGGAATTTCCAAATAATCCTGTCCAAATAATAACCAAGTAGATTGGATGATTCATTGGTTCCTATTGTGAAAGTTTATATTTTTGTAATTTTGTATTTGTGTAAATTTTATATATATATTATGATTACTTTTTTATGTTTTTCCAAATATCTAAATAAAACTTTCGAGCAAAGTCAAGGATAGAAGTTGTGTCACTAGTCGGCAAAAAAAAAAAAAAAATTTTGTTTAAATTCTCTAATCTCTGCAAAGAAAATAGAACCACAAAAAAGCTCCATAGCTCCATAGCTCCAGCAGTCCATAGTCTTTTAGATGCGCATTGGGTCCAAAGAAATCACAAAGGACATTTCTTTTCACAGTCTAAAAAAGGAACTTTTGACACATCTCCACCAAAGAACCCAAAGAGGATTGTATGTGCATAATGTAATGGATGACTTTTGCCATTAGAAATCTTACCTCTGTAGTTTCACCTGACATAATCCAGATTGTATTTTTGCCCCAGAGTTGGTGTTGCAACCCTGGATTTACTTAAGCTTGTTCGAAACTACTTAACAAAATCAAATGTGTCTGCATAGCTAAGTAATAAAGAAAATAGCTGCCTTACGGTTTTTATTTTATCTAGTGATCTGTAATTTTTTATGATTAATGGAGTTCTGTGGAAATGTGCATAGGGACTTTATGGTAAAAAAAAAAAGAGCAAGTAACTTGATGACTTACCCGTGTAGCTTTATTCTTCATGCTGTAACTTGGAAATAAGAACCTGTTTATTATTGTTGGCCTTGAAACTGGTAATATGACATTTGCATGTTTGGCTGTAAATATTAAATTAGACGTTTTAAGAGAGGTAACGAAAATGTCAAGAAAATGACTGGTTTATTCACATTTGAGGTCAACAACATATACACAAGACTGAACAAGATTTCACTTTTCTCTCTCTCTCTCTCTCTCTCTCTCTCTGTCTCTCTCTCTCTCTCTCTCTCTCTCTCTCTCTCTCTCTCTCTCATGCACACCCACACAATTATAAATCAAAATTGGATGCATCAACAAGGCACAACAGAAGACATCTCAAGAGATTAAAATCCTTTATATTACTATATATTACTACTATATTATTTCAGTCTTCAAAATACTATATATATAGATTTAGAAAAATCTCTTGAGAGATAAATTTAGAAAATAAGTTTGAAAATGGGTTTACCTACTTAATGTTTTATCATGTCATTAATTTAGGTAAGATCTCTTAGCAAAGAAGTGACCTTTTATTTAAAGAAAGTGAAAGCAGTGAGTGATGGATTGGCATCACATGCAGTGTGTGCCCTACCTCATGCCACAAGTCTCCGGGAATAGGCCCCGGGCTTCTTGCGACCTTCTATACAGGAGTCAGCGGAGCTGTAAAAGAGTTTTAGCTGTAACCATAGGGAGCAGTGTGACTCATGAAATATCTTGCTTTCATCTTTATACAGCTATATTTGTTTATTTGATTTCTATTATGTATGTTTATAAATTCACTTAAAGTATAATCCACAGGAGGCTCTTAATAAAAATATAAAGATATTTTCCCAAAACTATGTTCAGCAGCTACAAAAGATATTTCGTAAAAGGTTTATTTATTAACAACAGGGGATTTACCAGTTAATAAATACGAGTTCATATGAGTTGCTGTGCCTCCTGGACTGTAATTAATAATTAATCATTGTTTTAATGAAGACGTGAATTTAAGACAAATTCTTGTGAGGTCTGCAGAAATGTTCTTGTATGTAATGTAAATTGTAGAAAGGTAAACCATGTTTTATACATTGTAAATGCAGAAATTTAATTCAATAGGATTTTAAGGTGTTCCAAAGCATTCCTAAACATGTTTAGTTATTGTAAATATTTTTTGTTTTCAAAAATAAGTAACTACAAAAAAAAAATGTCATTCTGAAGATGGGGAGGGGGAAATAAAATGAGATTATTCGTTAAAATTCATCTAGGGCTGAAAGAGAGGATGAGTTGACATCAGTTTTATCAGAATGCATGGGAGGATAATGAGCTCCTTAAGAGATCGGATATCGAGGGAAAACAGAAGAGAACCGAGTACTTAACTGTGCAGGGCACAATTAGAAAGTTTGCATGGAGTAGATGTGTATCTCATGTCTCATGTCTCCTGATATGATCAACTCTGCAGATAGGAAGCAAAATGCTTTCATGCTGTGACTCATGTTGAACTGTCCTAAACATTTCTGAACGCCTATGGGAGATGGGGAACCACAGTTTAAATATATTACACAATTGCCTGCAGTGTGTTAATGGATGTTTGATTTGTCAGCAATGTACAATAACTTCCCTTTACAACTATCACCAATTGTGTTATATCTTGGGTCATTGTAGCTATCCTATTGTTTGCAATGAGAAGGTGAATCCTAAATGTGTGGTGTACTAAAGGTTAAGCAGATTTCTTCCCCCAGTATTCCTGTTCTAAAAGATATCTAAGTCTTCAGAACAAAAATGTTGGTAGGTTAAGTAAAGAGGTAAAAGAACAAAAATGTTGAAGATGAAGAGGTAATGTTGAATGTTGAAGTGAAGAGGTAAAAGAACAAAAATGTTGGTAGGTTAAGTGAAGAGGTTGTGTTGTGGAGCCTGTGCAGGTCTTTCACAAGTTTCAGCTTTTATTTAAAAAAAAAGTCCTGGGAGCAAGAGCTTAAAATAAGGCTACAGTTTACAGTTTGCTTAGAGTATAACCATATATATTAATGCATGGAGTTGAGATCTTAAGGCATAACCACATGTAATTAACACTTGTGTGCATAACTACACCTAATTAATACAGTATATTGGAACAGGACTTGGTGAATCTTAGTGTGTAGTCACCAAAACTAACTAATTAAGGAATCAGATCAGGTCTTAGAGTTTAATCACAATAAAATAAACAGTTTTATAAAGTGTTTTAGCTGGAACTGGGTATTAGAGATGTCCCCTGCCAAGCCTGAAATGTTAACAAACCTGTCATCAGAATTAATTGCAGATGTGCCACTGATGTGCGATGACTTGTCCAGGAATGCTTTTATGTCTTGAGTCAATATGGGTAACCACTTATTATTATACAGTACACTATAGACTACTGCAGTTTTCCCCTAAACACAGCTTTTAAAAGCATGTAGTCGCACAACAGCTATGTTCATATACACCATGTGCTATCTCCCATACTACACATGGTCTGCACATCAAACAGGTGTTCCTTTATATTACTGAAACATCTGTGGAATTAAAAATGATTATTATTTACCAGACAATCAAGATGAAGGAAGTACGTCAAAGCAGAAGTCTTATCATTGTCCAGGAAGATACAACCAACATCAGCCAAATCAGGAAGACAAAAAAAAAAGAAGTAAGTTCTATGTAAAATACTTACTGTATATGTCTTCAGTTTTACGCCTGATAAGTAAATTTTTAATATTTGTGTGGAATAAAATGTGATTTTACGAATAACAGAGTAGTAATGTTACAATAAGACAGTGTGTTTACAAGTGTTTGAAGGTTATGAAGCGAAGTTCACTAGTTTGTATATCAGACACTTGCTATAGAAAATGCACTGTTTAAGTTAAATAAACCCATGCAAAATGAATTTATTTATTAACTGTTAAGTCCTGGACACACTTTATTTATATTAAACCTCGGTTATAAATATTCTTACGAACGACAGGTTCGTACAAATCTCCCTGTTTCCTCCTGCATGTCATTTGATCCATGAACAACTTAATGTGTTTTTGCGACACACCAACAGTACAGCCACCGTAGAAAGTGTGGGCTTTTGGAAATGTCTTCTAAATCTAAATGAACCCTGAACATCGTACTGTACATTGTTGTTAGTTTGTTAAGTGAAGGCGTGAACTCTCCTAAGAGTGGATTTTATGCTCTGTTCAGAAAAAACCTTCCTAAAAGGCCACCTTAAGAAGACTGTAGGAAATGCTTGAAAAATTGTTTTCCGGTGTTAGCAGGTGTAGCTCAGTGGTTAAGGCATTGAACTACGGTTCGGAAGATCCCAGGTTCAAACCCCACGACCACCAAGCTGCCTCTGTTGGGCCCTTGAGCAAGGCTCTTAACCCTCAACTGCTCAGATGTATAATGAGATAAAAATGTAAGTTGCTCTGGATAAGAGTGTCTGCCAAATGCGTAAATGTAAATGTATGGGTCTTTATGACTGCTTAGCTTTAGTAGCTATGTGGCATTCTTTAATAACTAGACCTTATGAATGTATAAGTAAATTTCTTATTTTGGCAAAATAAAAATAGGCTAAACAGATTTAAATCTTATTAATGGTGAAATACATTGTCAGGTGTAGTTAACAAATGATCAGGCTTTAACAACTCACATTCTTATGTATTTTTTATTGTTGTTGTTACTGTTTTCTACACTGTACAAACCAGACTAATGTAATTGGGGCATCATTAAATCATTAAAAGTGCAGGGAGACTGCAATCATGCAATCAATATGACGTTATAGACAATCATCCAATCATCTTTTGGAATTAAATATGAAATTATTCCTGTGCTAAAACCAAATTTTTTTTTTTTACCCAATTCTAAATATGTTAACGCAATAGAGTGGGGCTTTTTAAATATGCAAATGGTTACCATCAAACCAATTTAAGTCACCACATTTATTTTTGTTTGGAATAATAATAATAATAATAATAATAATAATAATAAATTAAATATAAATAATAATTAGGGTGCCTGAGGCGATTGCACAGTATCGTATTTCTCATATTTGTTTGTTTTTTAGTTAATTTTTGGCTTTAATAAAACTACTGTACATCATTTGTCATAATGATCACTAAGTATTGAGCAAATCATTTTCAAACTATGGCTTGAATGAAATGATCTGAATGTTGTTGCCTCATTTTTCATTCTGTCAGTTCTTGCGCTGTTGGCAGTGTGTTTTATACAATAACTATTAACATCTCAAATCAGTTAATAGCAAATTAAAATATTTAAGTGCAAAAGCTGTTTTTTTTTTTTTTTTTGCACAAAGCACCAGTGTCTATTTGTATTATATTATATTGTATTGTGGTGTTGTTGTTTTTTTTTCCTTACTGCTATTAAACAGAACTGTGAGTATTGTTATGTTTTACATAATTTGAAAATATGATAAATGCATTGTGTTATTGTGCATTATGCTCAGACACATTGTGTGTATGTATTTCCTTAATCTTTACACCCTACACCACTTCCAGCTATATTCTTGGCCATCAATATCAAACAGCTCATGTTTTTTTTTACATTGCTATGACAGTGAAACAATTCTGTTTCAGCAGATATGCTTTGTAAATAACAGCTAGAATAAAATGATATGTGACATTTTTGTGTACCGAGTCTGTTAAATTGTACTTTTAAAAGTAACTGCTTCAGGGACAGAAGTAAAACCATCTATATAGCAACTTTCACATGAGCCACATTTCCTGTTAGTCTTAATTAAGTTATTAAATCATTCTTACATATTAAGCTAAGTATGCATTAAGCATAGTATTGGAACTGTAAACTGGGCCATAAGCTGGGATAGTTAATTATTAAGGCCCTTACAAACTAAGATGTATATAAATACAGTAGTTCTTTTTTGTTAAATAGTACTGTACTGTATAAATGTCTTAAACCCCCCTTTATTACTTCATATAAAATTATGAAGATTAATATAGCCCTAATTTCTCTATAATAAATTAAAGAAATGCAGCAAATGTTTTACTGTGTCAGCTTTTAAAGTGCCTGAAGATACAATTAAAAAATTATTGTTTATGGAGCAACCATAGCAACAAACTTTTTTCCCCCCTTCATCTGTTCCAACCTCTCAGCATTCAGCATCACTATATACTAATCACAGGCCTCATCATCTGTTATCATCTGTTGCAGTTACACAGTTGGGGGGCCTGGAGCCTCCCTATTCTAGGAGACTTTAAGCACAAAGCAGGGTGCACTGTGGACAGCAGGGGTACACCAGGGGCACACCCAATCCATTGCAAGCCTGCACTCACACACACACACGCACACACACACACACACACACACACACACACACATACACACACACAAACTACAGGCAATTTTGGGAATACCAATCAGTCTAATCCGCATGTATTTGAACTGTGGAAGGAAACCAGGGTTTGCAGAGGAAACCCACCAAGCACAGGGAGAACATGCACTCCACACAAATAAAAAAATGTATTAAAAGTTAATCTGAGACTCATCTAAAACTTCTGCAGTCCCACTGAGCAAAAGCAGGTTGTTACTGTGTCTTTATCACAAATTACATTCTTTTCTGTTCCTGTTAGCTATTTGCCAGCTAGTTTAACAGCTAGTTTCGGAGAAGGAAAAGAGTTCATGTTGGTTGTTGCAATCTTCTCATATGCACCTCAATTTTAATTTAAGATAATAAAAAAAAAAACTATACCTTAAAGAATCTTTAAGTTATGGTTGGCACACTTAGGGACAGTGCAAATGATTGAATTATTGAATCAATGAATTAATCAGTTAATGAGCAGAATTGATGGTTGAGCATATTTGCTGCATTAGTGGTTTTTGGCACCTCAGAAGTGGAAAAAGTTTCATCATATTTGTTTTGTTTTCACTTCTTCAGACAACAGAATTGTTCCCTTTTTTATGAGACTTACTTCTTCATTCTCTTGCTTTCCTTTCCCCTAAACTGGATCCATCATTAACTCATAATTAGAGGGTTGCTTATGCACCTGTAGCCTGAATTGCTTAAGGATGGTTAGTTGAAAGTATGTAGGGTGGGAGGAGCATAGAAGCTGTGGGAGAGCCGGTGTTTTTTACTCTTAATCTCTTCCCTGTTGTACACCTTTTTTGTTTATGATCTAAACAGGTTTGATGTCGGACTGTAACCAAACACCGTCCCAAGAGACTCATTTTGAAAGTGAAAGCTGAAGCGCTCTACACACGATATCTAGAACTCTAGAGGAAAATTAGTCATTGCTGAGTACTCTCTCTAGGATAAGTAACAGCAATACCCCGGAGATGTAAGTATCGCGAAGATTTATAGATTACACGCTACAGTTCAGTGCACTTTTTTTGCCATGATGTGCTCAGATGCAGAAGTCAGGTTGTCCTAAAACTATACTCCCCTTTAAGTTAATATCGAAGGGTGTTTTTGTTGTCGCAGTGCTGATTATTGGTTATTATTTTGTACATTGATTAAAATGCTTTTTGGCACATTTAGAAGCAGAGTAAAATTTGGTGTGGAATATGATGTAGAAAAAAATTCTGTGATGAGTTTTTATTTACATTAAGGGTATTTGTTAATATTAGAAATCAACTATCAGTTGATTGATGTTAGACTGATCTTTTCTTTTTTTATAACATAAGAAATTTTGAAAGCACAAATTTCTATTGCAGCTAAGACTATATTGCATTCAAATAACACCATGCGGCTGCCTTTACCAACCAGGCCTATTGTGTACTGGAACTTGGATATCTTATCTTGAATTAAAATACATACAGTAGTTAAAATGTAACTAATGTGTTATACAAAGTCCAATTTGAAGTTCTGGACAGTGCATTAATAAAAATCCTTATGCATAACATAATGTCATAATCACACGGCCACTATTTGGGTGGTTATCTGATAGGAAATATATTTGTTGTTGTAGGACAGAGGTCATGGCTGGAACATGTTTTATTTGCTGTGTCCTGATTCAAGGCCTGCTTATCACAACAGTCCATGGAAGTAAGTAAAAATAAATCAGTGTAAGGTTTTGCTACTGTGCAACATGCACAAACATGAAATTTTGATAATAAGCAATGTCTGCATTGTGTATGAAAGTATTTCATTTTTTTTTTCAACAGTATCAACAGAAATTGCACTAAACTGTCCAAATCAAAAAGTGACTGTGGGAGAAACACTGTTTTTGAACTGCAGTGTCACATGTGAGAAATGTACCCCTATAACGTGCAAATGGAAAAAAACTGATGATGATTACGTTTGCAGCATTGCTGAAACAAAGCCTACAGAGTCTACCAGTGGCAGCATTTTTTATTTCAGTTTCACATTTTTTAATGCATCAAAGAAACACAACGGAACATTTAAATTTTGGATACAAACAAACAATGGAGCTAATGAAACAAAATTTAATGTGACCATAGGTACTTTTTTGGCTATTCCATAAAATATAAACCTCTTGTGTGTGACTGCAGAGCACATTGGTAATTTGTGTTTTATTTATTTTTCTTACAGTTCCTCCTACTGTTTATCACACAGACATATCCCAACAAGATCCTCTACCTATTACTTCAGGTATTTTACTTTACGTCATTTTTAATGGTGTTCAATTACTATATCTCTTTGCTGCTTTTCTTTGCTGCGAGTGATGTAATGTAATGTGAGCTTTAAATAACACAATGGCTTTTGTCTTTTTACAGAAAAACAAACGGATGGTCGGTCAGCTACTGTTGCTGTGGCTGTAATGATCATGTTTTTAGTTGTAATAGGCATCATGGTTGCACTTTTCTTAAAAAATAGCAATAATATGCAATTTTGGAAAGATTTTGTCAATTTATGAGAAGCAAATGGAACAAAATACTACCGACATAATATACTCTCAATGGATACAGCAGTTGTAACACTGTGCCACGCTCAGAAAAACAGCAGTCAATTACAAAGTGTGCAATCCCAGATATGTAGCAAAAGTCTTTTTTTACCTTTCTTTTTTTAATTCTTTATTACTGGTTTCTGTGAAATTTTAATCTGTACCTTATCACTGTGTGACGTCAAATTGTTTTCAGACTGCAAATTGTTTTCTAGTATAAAACAAAAAGCAATATAAAATATGAATATCATTTAGAATGGGTTTATTATGTTCACTTTGAGGTGTACCTTGGAGCATATAAAACATGTAGAGTAGATTTAAATTGTAACCTAACATTTATTTACCCAATAAACTACATAAACTAAATACACATTGTACATATATAATGATTCTTTTATATTGTGATTCTGTTGTTTTGATTTCAACTGTAAATATGAATATGATCATTATATGAATTGTACATAATTGAAATTAAAATATTGGGTGTTCTCATCTTAAATCATTTGCAAAGTGAATTTTTTTTTCAGCCAATAACAAAATTTTTTATGTTATTACTGAAGCATTGCCAAACAAATCCACCTAAAATAAACACTGGTGAACATATTCATGACCATTAGCACATGACTGAGACTAAGAGATCACACTAGTTAAGGGAAGAAGATTATCGTCAGTGTTTTATCTACCGCAAAAATGTTTGTGGTTTGTTACAGAGGAAGCAGGAAGTTAATCTTATGCAAAACAGCAGTGACAGATATTATTTATTGGTGGGTTTATTTCAAAGAAATATGTTAACTATTTAACATCTTTTCTAGACCATACAGAATGTGCCGAGTTAAAGTTTTATGTCAATATTAAAAACCATGGATAAAAGCTACACTGGATGTCATTATCCTTCTGCTTCAGACAGATAGAGCTAACTACTGGACAATTATTAAATATTGAACTGCCGATGCTGATTTCATACAGGCAACTGAAATTTTTGTTGTACTTTAAAAGGACTGTATTCAAGTCTCTTGGGAAAATAATGACAAATAGGATCATTGTATTGTTTACTCTACTTATAACTGACTTTTTAAACATATGTTGTTTTGAGTTCTCTGGAGCATTCGTGATATCTGAGAGGTTATATATTATTAAGCTTTGGTTAGAGGTTTAATATGTGGCTTCAAAACGGAACAGGTTAGTCCTAGACACTTTCTTTGCTGATAATCATCAAGAGTTCGAACTTGAACTGATGATCTCAGATTTTGTCCTTCTTTGTTTTTGGAAATCTTACCCACTATTTATAAACATTAACAACAAGGGCAGACAATCTCCCATATAAAACACTTGTTAAATATAAACAGAAAACACATACTTAAGTATTAACCACTGTTGTGTCGATGCCAGAATCAGTATCAAACTACAGTTCCCAAAACACCACATGGCCTACAAACATGGCTACCAAGAACTACTGTACTAACCACAGCCATCACTGGGGAAAAAAATGCTGAAAAAGAAAGCTTTGATTTGCTTAATAATAGGTAAAGCTCTTCCGGGCTACAAAATGTCCTGTCTTGATTATTGTTGCACCGATCAGTCATAACATTAACACCACTGCCAGGTGAATAAAACAACATTGATATCATTAAGTTCATGGGCACCTAAGGCTTAACTTTAGCTGTGGGGTTCAAATGCTAGTCTGTCTGGCCACAGTCAGATTTCCACAGGAAATCTAATGTTAAATAAATTGCAGAAAAACATTAACGCTGGCCATGATAGAAAAGTATCAGAACACAGTGTCTCTAAGCCCCTTAGGACCACCATCTTAAGGGGCTTAGCAGGCAAACAGGGAAAGGTTATTGAGACGGCCTCCAAATTCCCCAGATGTCAATCTGACAGAGCATCCATGAAATGCATTACATAAACAAATCTGATCCATGGAGGGATCTTTGGGATTAAAGAGAAAAAATATCTTTTTAGTAGGATATTCCAGCAACATTCTTTCACAGAGGTAATGTCATACCTTAAAAGGTTAATCTGAGGTTCGATCATTTCCTGGTTAAAAACTTTACCCAATTAACCTCAAGTTAATCTGAGGTTCGATCATTTCCTGATTGAAAACTTTACCCAATACCCCGTCTGGGTGACTTGAAAGATAGTCAGCCGTGGCAGTTTTTGGGGGTCTTTATGGGGAAGCAGTGGCTCAGAGGGTTAGGTTACTAAGTTACTGATTGGAAGGTTGGCGGTTCAAGCCTCAGCCCCACCAGGCTGCAATTGCTGGGTCGTTGAGCAAGACCCTACAGTATCTGGTCCGGGGGGGCTGGCTCTGGCCACAGCTATGTTGGGATAGGTGAAAAAAGAATTTCACTGTGCAGTAATGAATATGTGACAAATAAAGGCTAATGTTGAGCTAGTTTTAGCCATTAACAAGCTACAACAATGGTTTGCATAATTTCCCAGCAGAGTAAAAAAAATATAGATTTACTTGTGTGCTCTCAGTTTACAGAGGCTGCTGAACTCTTTGCTCTCATATGTGATTTTGTTTTGGCTGAAGGAGCATCCATAACATTTTTGCTGATAGTAACACCGCTTTCAGACCTCTTCCTGTCCATGGTATCTTGATAAACAATGAGGACTTTGGACAAAGCCAAGTTTTTAAAATATTTTGCTTGCTGTTCTGCTTTACAGAACAGTTTCTGTTTGCATATTCAAATTTCATGCTTGGACTACTGATCTACAGTATTCCACAGAATATATGTCAGTGCCGAGAATACAATTTTGATCATATTGTTAAGGTTAAGCCAATGATATTCTTTACATGATACAGTATGTCTTAAAAAACCTTGATTAACTGCAGTCAGTTGTAATGTCGCTGTCGAAGTACGGGTACCTGTCTCATACACAATGTGTCTCCTAGAGAGATCAACACAAAGACCTGAGCAAACCGGGCATGTTTCTATCTCTGCCAGGGAAGTCTCCTAGGGAGACCAGTACAAGGAGCAAAACAAAATTTAATTCAGCAAGATAGGGTTTCATGAAAAACTAAACTCTGATCATTAATAATTGCTGATTTAATTTTTTTATTAATTGATTTCAATTCAATTTAAATACATTTTATTTGTATGGCGCTTTTAAAAATTGACATTGTCACAAATCAGCTTAAGACAATCAAAAGAATTATTGACCTTTGAATGAAATGTGAATGTGTATGAATCAAAGTGATAAGATTGTCCCTGATGAGCAAGCTGAGGACGATTGCAACAGTGGCAAGGGAAAATTCCCTGAGATGGCAATAGGAAGAAACCTTGAGAGGAACCAGACTCAACAGGAAACCCATCCTCATTTGGGTGAAAACAGATAACAGGGATTGTTCAGCAAATTTCTATTTTTATTATTTTAGTTCCATATCTAAATGTAATCTTTCTGCTTATTTGGCAGAGCTCATTTGTCAGTAAGGCAGCATACAGACCATAATGGTAGTTAACTGTCATCTAATTGCAACTGAAGAACAGAAGACCTTTTAAGGATCTCCATCACCCTCAAATAGTAAAAACAATATAAAGTAACACTCATTGCACACTATCAGATTTTTTTTATCAGCATCTAGCTTATGACTTTATATGAGCTTACAATAAAAAAGTTAAACTGAATGTGCTAATGACATTTATTTTGCAGTTGCTCATATGAAAATATGCAGTATACACTGCAGTTGCTCATATGAAAATGACTTAGATGATGATATTGGCTGAATATTTCTTTCTTATTTGCAAATGATTCATTTCTATGATTAAATAAAAAAGTCGAACCCAATCATCATTCAAAGTAATTTATCACTCCAAGGTTTTTTTTTTTTCATTTATCATGAATGCAATTGCACTGCTGTCAATAAAGCTGTACTGTAAATGATTGGTGGTTTGTGATCTTGTAGCATGTTTTCAGTGCTAATAAATTATGCTCTGCCTTAGACCAGACCCAGGATCTATTTTTATATGTGACTTGTGAGCTACCAGGAGGGCGTGTAAAATTTAACCAGGGTTTTTTCGTAGTTATTATTAGGGTTTTTTTTTTTTTCTTATTTGGAGTAGTCCAATGCCTACACCACTAACTAACCCTGCCAGTAAACTGGCTTATTTTTAAAATATATATTAAAAGCTAGGAATATTCATGATCTTGAATCATGAGCAGCGATCTTGGAATTAAGTATAGTGCTGATTTTTTTATTCTAATAATCCTGGAGGACATTATTTGCCAGGAGGAGCACACAAAAAAAAACATTTTCTAAGTCAGTGAACAGCAGCTTTGTACAAACTTGCTCTGCCTAGCCTCTTCCTTGCCAACACACAATCACTCATCAACAAGCTTGGCGATTTAAGACAAAGGATTACAACCAGGTATATACAAAGATCCTGAAAGGCTAAAGGAGTTTTCCAGCTCAGATCCAAGCATACAAACTTCTCATTAGAAGGGCCAGACATCAGATTAAGACAGCGCAGACTTAGACAAAGGATGTACAGTAGAATCTGCATTAGGACACCAGGTGGGAAATACCTGAAACTTCTCTTTATACGTCCATGGCTACCTGTTTGCATCAAAAATGCTATCATCACGCCTACACATAAGTCATAATCAGCAGTCACAACTTCGAACAGCTGCCATCCACTCCTTTAAGGCCAGTAATTATGAAATGCTTTAAAGGACTTGTGCTAAATCACATCAAGGCATGCGTCCGCTCTGACCTGGACCAACACCAGTTCACTTACAAAGCCAGCATATCCACAGATGCCACACTTCTTACAACACTCACTTGCCTGAAAGATCATTACACCTACATCAGGATAATGTTTGTGGACTGTAATTTATCTTTTAATTCTTTCGATCCAAGGAAACTGAAGACGCTTGACCTAAAGACCTCTCTGTGCATATGTTTCTTATCCAACACAGCACAGAGCGTGAGGCTGGGGAAGCATTTTTCCTTCACCATCACTCTCAAGCACATTTTTCCCCAGGGTCGTTTTCAAAGTTCGTTTCTGTACTATTTGTAGAAGGGACTGTACTGTGTGGTAGCTAGGTCAGGGACGATTAACCGAAGATGCAAAGATCACTTCAGAGACCAGGGGTGTTAAGGCCAATAGCCGAGCAGTATTTCTGCCGAGGAAAAGCTCCCGTCTGTTCTAAAATGTATGCTTACTTTACAGTATATACGTTTACATGACACTTCTTCAACATCCTGTTCTCACGAACACAATACTCTAATATATGTGTTCTGTTTCCCATAAGACACACTGCTCCAATACATGTTCATCCTATGGCTAAAGAAAACATAACTCACTTAATTGGATATCTTTCCCATGCGCTCTCATCTTACAGCGAGATGCATCTGCGTTGTAGGGTCATACTGAGGCCTTGGTGGCCCAGCACACAGTTTTAAGTCAGCAGGCCCTTTATTGGGTCCAATGATACATTTCCAATATTGTTCCCTACATATTCAATATTGCAAATTAAACATTATCCGTATAGGTACACAATTGGTGATTAATATTTTGTAGTTAAATTACTACAACTGCCACACACAGTTTAATCACTGTAGTCAAATCTACAGATAATATGACCATTGTGGGTCAAACAATGATAACACTGTTTACAAAGAGGAAGTACACTCACTGCTAATTGGACATTGGAAAGGAAATGAACTTTAAGAAAAACAAAACAAATGAAATCATAATGGGCAAAACATCAAAACAAACCCAAGACAAACACACAGGACTCTGCTTTGATGGGGAAAAGGTGGAAAGAGTGACCAACTTCAAGTTCCTGGAAGCTTATGTAACCGTGCTGTAATTGCAGGTGATGATATCACTTCAAATACACCATAGTGATTATATCATCTGCGATAATTGAATGATTTGCATTGACAGTAGCATATAGTTACGATAGCAGAGGTAATCATCGGCTCCCCACTGCCTAACTTGGATGAAAGCTACTCGAACTGATTACATAAACGTGCACTGAGCATCAGTGGGGACCCCATACTCCCTGGAAACTGTCTGTTTAAAAATCTTCCCTAAGACGAGTTAAAAATCATCAGCACAAGAACAAATAGAATGAGGAACTGTTTCTTTTCCAAAGCAATAAACAGATTATTGAATTCTTAAATGGTGGTCACCACCATCTGGGCACATGACCCTTTTGAATTGATTTTAGTTTTGATTATTTAAGTAACTCTTTGTACAGTATTTAATTAAATATAATCCATTTATTTATTTAATTTTAGATTAAGATTTTTATTTTTGTTACATTTAAACCAGGGGTGTACTGGGGGATAAACACATGTATTTTTGAAATATCATTTACCCACCTCTGCGTTTACCCACCTTTGACTTGCATTAGCACGGCTTTAAATTTCTAAATATGCTGAGATGCTGTACTGTGTGTTTGACAAAAACTAGTATCAGGCAAACACACCACTAGCATAATATGCCAGTCCAGTAGGTGGCAGCACTGCAACATCCCCCATGAATTAAAAAAAAAAAAATTATTTACACAAATCAAATATTTGTGAAAGACACAAACAGTTTGTATTTTCTGCAAAAGCTGCAGCATATTTCAAGGATTTGTACATTTTAGACCCTTTAAAGTGTGCCTAGAGAATTTTTTTTTTTTTTTAAGTGTGACTTAGTTCTAGATTGAAAACCTGATAAGGTACTGAACAGGACACATTGCTTTTTGGGTCACTCTATGACAGGATAAATTAAATAAAGACTTCAGAATGTGAATTCTGAGTCCTGGCAGTTCCCAGGGTTCAGCAAAAACATTGTTGTCTTTTGTCTAGGGTTGATTTACATTTGTGGTCAACAACAGATGGATGGATGGATGGATGGATGGATGGTGCTGTTTGATTGAGAATTTAGGGCTTCTGAGATATTGGACTTGCACATGTGAACAATATCATTTAGCAAGCTTTTACACTTTAAGTATATAAATAAAATAACAATAAAATGTCCCATTTAAATATGCCTGAGATTCTGAACATGGCAACATTGCACATTTGTTTGTTGACTGGCAACTGATTTTGTAGTCGGGAACAAATAATCAGTGAACATGAAGCCACATGTGGAGAGTCTATGAAGTGTATAGATGTGAGTGTGTGTAGTGCAAACATTCAGTGACTGTTTTTTAGTGTTAAGCTTTCGAATGACTCTAGATTAGGAACTATTCGTGAGTCTTTACGTGACATGATGGACCTGAAGTGTTTGTCAGAGGGAAGCACAAGAAAAGTTAAAGTAGGCTTGGGTCTTTCAGTACACTGTTTGCTTTGCTGCTACAGTGAGAGGTGAATAGGTCTTGAGCAGGGTAATGAGCAGCTAATGTTTTTTTTGTGTTTTTTTTTTAGAGGTTTTGACCTTCTGAAGGCCTTCCTGTCTGCTGCTGAGCATCTGGCACGCTGACACTGGAGCAGTAATATTAGGACCAGAGACATAGCAAAGGGAAATTTTTGAGAAAGCCAACTGAAATAACCTGTGTCCTTTTTAGCACTGTGTGTGTGTGTGTGTGTGTGTGTGTGTGTGTGTGTGTGTGTGTGTGTGTGTTTTGTACATCAAATGTCACCTCTATAACTCCCTGATGTGTCATCCGCAAACTTGATCTTTTGGTGGGCTGTGAGTGTAGGGGACATAAAGAAAGGGGCTCATTACACAGCCCTGTGGGGTGCCAGTGCTGAGTGCAAGCGTGGAGGTGAGGCGGTGGCCTGGTCTAACAGACTGGTGGTGATTTAATAAAAAGGCCTTATTTCAGTGGCATTTGGATTGGGAGTGTGCATGGTTGGCAAGTTTGGTGGCCAATCAACTTAAGATAACAGTATTGAAGCCAGAGATGAAAGTCTATAATAAGCATCCTCGCATAGTTACCCAGGTGTTCAAGGGTTAATGCAGTGTGAGTGGTAGGGGCATATGTAGATCTATTTGCTTTGTAGGCAGCCTGGAATCAGTGGAAGATGAGAGACTGACTTTAATGTGCTGCATAACCAAGCTCTTAAAGTACGTTACAGTACGACTGATGCAGGCAACATTTTTTATCAGTAGAGAAATAATAGTGGCAGACTATGGTGGTGTGCAGGATAGATCACAGAGAGCTGTTTTGCATGCCACCTCAGCACCCTTTATGTCACACCATGAAGGCCAGCAGCTTTCCTTTATAAGATTGCAAAAAAATGTACACACACACCTCACATAAAGTATATATACAGTCTAATACTCTCTCTCTCTCTCTCTAAAGGGCACTTTGTTCCTATTAACACAGCTGACAAAAATTTCTGCCAATGACTACAAAACAGCTGACCTACTTTTGGACTGAAAGACACCAAAGTGGCATGTGCTCTTCAACCCATACATATTGTGTGCAAGCAGCTAACCGGTTTTTCATGACTTGAATAAGGAAGGGCAGAGATTTTATCAGACAACCAGGACAAATAAAGCAAAATTCTTATCATGGTTCTGGAAGCCAAATGCAATATTAGTTCTTGTTAGTTAGAGCAATGTGAATGTTTTGGATCACTGCTATTATTATTATTATTGTTATTATTATTATTATTGTTATTATTATTATTATTATTATTATTATTATTATTATTATTATTATTATTATTTGTTGTTGTTGTTGTTGTTATAGCTGATGCTGTTTCCAAAAGTTTCAGTACACTCAGAGGTGTCAAGTAACGAAGTACAAATACTTCGTTACCTTACTTAAGTAAAAATTTTGGGTATATACTTTACTGAAGTAATTATTTTTTAGCCGACTTTTTACTTCTACTCCTTACATTTTCATTCAATTATCTGTACCTTCTACCCCTTACATTTTCAAAATAGTTTAATAAATTTTCATTCAAAAAAAAAAAAAACATCCTAATAAATAGCGCCATCCGGATGGAGCGAATTTGATTGTGGTTGGATGAGAAGTATAAACATACCATTCCGACACCCTATTGGTTGGTACGCGATCCATCGCACCTGCACATGCGACACGTCACACACTTCAGCAAGGACGTTTGAATATATTAGCATTTTCTGTTGATAAGGTTGTGATAAGTAGATGAAGATGTCCGTGATAGAGACTCAAGATTTGAGCAAAATGTCACAACCAAGCACCAGCGAGGAAGGTAACAGCATTTTTTTTAAATAATCACTTGGATTAATCATTCATTCTGACAGCACTAATGTTTACAATAGTGCTGTAGTGTACTTATGGGTACACTAATTTTCTTGTATGTCGCCCTCACAGATTCCTGCAGCTAAGCTTGGATGTACATTTACATTCCAATAAAGGTTACTGATGACATGCCTCTGAAGTTTGACTTTTTGCACAATTAAAATACCTACAGGCAACTAGTTATCATATCTTCTTCTCCATGAAACATGTTAATGCTCAGTAGTACACATATATGGTTCTTTAATGTATTTGCATTGTACTAAAATGCATTCTTTTTCAATTGCCATATACAGTACACTATGACTGTTAAAAAAAAACACATTTTTCTTGTTTTTTATGAGGTTTTCGTGCAGTATATAGGCCCGAGGCACAGCCTAAGCTTTTATCCTTAATGCTTTTTCCCCCTCACATTACTTTTACTTTTATACTTTGAGTAGTTTTGAAACCAGTACTTTTACACTGTTACTTGAGTAAAAAGCTTGAGTTGATACTTCAACTTTTAAAGAAGTCTTTTCAAACCCTAGTATCTATACTTCTACTCAAGTAATGAATGTGAATACTTTTGACACCACTGAGTACACTGCCCAAACTGCCCTGGGTCACCTATAAATCGTAACTTTAATATCACATGTATTCAATGTTTCTATACAGTTTATATTTTAAAATACAGTGGAACCTTGGATTACAAGCATAACTCATTCTAGAAGCAGGCTCGTATTCCAGCACAACCATATTTTCTATAATTTGTATGACAAATTGTATATAATTGCCATCTGTATTATCCTCACCCAGTAGGAAGAAATTGAACTTTGTTCTACATAATATGTTTGATTTATACAGTACTTACACATCACACGAAAAGTTGTATTTTAGGAAAGAAGATCTAGATTTTCTAAAAAAAAATATGTTTTTTAAACATGTAGACTATAACACCTGTTGGAATGTTACTACCTAGTTCTCTAAATTCCTTGCCTAATGGCACTAAAACACTGAGATTGTTCTTATCTTCAAAAGACCCATGGGTTTGGTTGAAGTTGAAAGAAACAAGAACTCAAAACTAGAAAATTGCAAACTTTAACTCTTCTGGGAAGGTTTCCTATAAGGGTTAGGAGTGTGTTTATTGGAATTTTTTAACATTATTCCAGAAACTCATTTGTGAGGTCAGACACTGATGTTGGATGAGAAGGCCTGGCTGACATTCTCTGTTCTAATTTATCTCAAAGGTGTTCTATCGGCTTGAGGTCAGTCAAGTTCTTCCACACCAAACTCGCTTATCCATGTCTTTACCTTGCTTTGTGCAAAGATGTGCAGTCATTTTTAAACAAGAAGGGCCTATTCCCTAACTGTTACCACAAAGTGGGAAGCATAAAATTGCCCAAAATTTCTTGGTATGCTGAACCATTAAGAGTTATTTTTACTGAACCTAAAGGGCCGTGTCCAACTCCTACAAGCAACCCATTTCTTCCCAAATGTTTATAGAAGCAGTCTCCATGCCCATAGGCTTGATTTTATACAGCTGTAACCATGGAAGAGATCAGAACAATTATTTGTATGGTTGAGTGAATGTAGTGCATGTTGCACAAACACCTTTGCAGTCTTCCTACATTCCGTTTTTGCAGCATTGCAGGCATCTAGACATTTACATGTACATATTTTTAGACACACGTGCCTTTTAGTCCAAATTCCATCAACTGCATTTTACATTTATCTGGAATGTTTTCCTTCCTGCTCAAGCTTTAAGATATTTTATGTCTTCTAAAATTCTTTTCACCTCTCTTGTTCAGCTTTCTTCTGCCCTGCCGATTTTGTAAACGTGTGTGAGACTTAAGCTGCAGCTCTCTATTCTTTTTTCACTGTCCCTGTTTCAACTTTCTCTGTATTGTACCACAGTGAAGTTAGGGACTGTCAACAAATTTTTGTATGTGTTTGTGCTACTTGTGGTGTGGTTCTTGTTGCTTACGAGGCTACGTGCCCCATTTAGTCTAATTTCTTCTAATGTGTGTGTGTGTGTGTGTGTGTGTGTGTGTGTGTGTGTGTGTGTGTGTGTGTGTGTGAGTGACCCATGGTCAATCCCTGGTCTGTACAATGACCTTTTCACAGAATAATACATTTTGCCAGAGTCACCCACTAAACACAGTTTTTGGATTGTAATGCTGATTTACAAAAGTCAATTGTTTTGCACCATCAGCTAGAGTGTGCTGGGTGGCATGTAGACTGACCCTTTCACCCTTTCACTATAGTAATAGGTGAAACGTGACAAAATTATGTAATGTTTTTTTTTTTTTTACTTTGGTGGGTGGCTTTGGCAAAATGTATTATTTTGTCCATGTCCATGTCAGTCTAATCACCAAAAAATGAAGAAATAAATCATTAAACACAAAAATTAAGTAATAATTAAATACATAACCAAATAAGGATAGTTTATCCAATATTTAAGTGTGATTATTTATTCAATGACATATTTACACAATTGTATTTGGATACTGCATTGTGTGTATCAAGAAAGACCAGGGAGACATGGGTGCTGCTAACAATTTGTTTATTAGAACACATAATAAAACACAAGTAAATACTTGTTACAAAAAAATTGCACAATTTTGTCACGTTTTACCTATTACTATAGTTAAAGGGTCCATCTACATGATACCACCCAGCACACGGAAACAACAGATATATTACTATATCAGTACTCGAGCGGAGATGATAATGTTCTATATGATGCAAAGAGCTAAAACTTAGTATTTAAAAAAAAATGAGAGGTGAGGTTTAGATTCCATTAAACCAATTATAAAATTTCACATTAAATGTAATGGGTCAATACAAAAAGGTGAAAAACCAAAAGTAAACAATGACATCCGGCTTAAAACTGGTGGAAGAGATGTTGTTGTCAAAGCTTTCCTTGGTTATGGCATTAGACAACTGACCACGTTAGCTTTTTCTATTTTTAAAAGTTTCAGCAAATGTTATGTGGTGCGTGTCGAGAGCCGCACCACAAGATGTTATAACATTTATAAGAGCCCTAACGCAGGGCTTCTGAGGGGGTCAACGAAATAGGAAGTTGTAAGATTGCTTATGACACTCAGAAGGATCTTTCTGTTTGAGATAGCGGAGGATTATTAACTAGAAACTAAAAGGAAAACAAAAGAAAACTGATAACACAAATAAAGAGCTCTGCTGTCTACGCAAGACCGGATGGGGCTCTGAAAACTAAAAATAAAATTTTACATCCTCCCGGGGCCTATGCCTTTACCAAGAATTTATGAGAAAGTTGTGCCTTTTTTTATTCTTGCCCTGATAACACACGCTTAAGCGATTATGGAAGCAAATCAGTCTCATAAATAATTCACGCAAAAGTCACGATGCACACATGCGCATCCCAATTCACATGTGTGAAACCCAATTTATGTGCATGAAAAAAAACATATATATTTACATAAAAACAACTCACGTGCACAAAATAAATATATACATATTCATAATATACATTTCACAAATGCAAAACACAATTTATAGATGTACAACTGTGCAATTACTCAGCATAGTAAAAATAGCAAGTGACTGACTATTGTCCTTACAATTTGAGTGTGGTAAATTAATCATTCATTATGACTCTCTAAACTGGTGTTTGGTCCATTTGAACTGACAGTTACAGCAAATAATACATATAGCATGTTGAATTTTATGTAGCAACTTTATGTTAAAACAATGAGTTTTAAACAAGATATGCAGCATGATTCAAAACATTTCTTTTAAACAATATAACTTACTGTTTGTACATTTAAATATATATATATATATATATATATATATATATATTATATATATATATATATATATATATATATATATATATATATATATATATATATATATATATATAATTTAGGAATCTCTCTAGCAGTACAGTTTTCAACCACTTCATGATTGTTTGGTTCATGTCTTGGAGAGACAGCCACTGAACATTGACTACCTACAGTTTTTTATTAAATTTTCAATTCAATTTTAGTTATATAGCGCTTTTAACAATGGTCATTGTCTCAAAGCAGCTTCACAAAAATGAAAGAAATTCAAAATAAATAAATAAATAAATAATAATAATAATAATAATAATAAAATAATAATAAAATATTAATAATAATAATAAATTGTGTATGTGTGAGAAAAATGTGTCTAGATAATAACGAGATAAATAAATGAAATTTCTCTGATGAGCAAGCCAAGGGTGACGGCGACAGTGGCAAGGAAAAACTCCCTGAGATGGCAATAGGAAGAAACCTTGAGAGGAACCAGACTCAACAGGGAACCCATCCTCATCTGGGTGATTACAGATAGAGATGATATAACACCATGTGTGTTATGCAGCTGAGAGTACAATATAACAGAAATTCTTTAAATTAACATGAAGTCCAGTTCAGCATAGGGATGAGTCAGTAGGTGCAGAGGGCAGATGGGGTCTGGCTCACTGGGAGCACAGGAGCAGGATATGTAGCTCCAATCATAATAAGGCAGAATTCAGCTGGAGCTGGTCCTTCTCTGGATGCCTCAGGATCCTCGCAGGGTTGGCCTTTGTCTACTGAAGCTGGTACAATCTCCAAATGCCTCAGGATGGGTAGAAAAGTACAGAACAGAGTCTGTGTCTGAGCCCCGAACACTGTCTGGAAGGCTATTCCAAAGTTTTGGAGCTAAATATGAAAAAGCCCTACCCCCTTTTGTAGATTTTGAAATTCTGGGAACTATCAGAAGTCCAGAGTTTTGTGATCTTAAGGAGCGTGGCGGATTATAGCGTTTTAGAAGACTGGTTAGGTATGTGGGAGCTAAACCATTTAAAGCCTTGTATGTAAGTAATACTATTTTGTAATTAATTCTAAACTGAACAGGTAGCCAGTGCAGGGATGATAATATTGGGGTTATATGATCATATTTTCTGGATCTGGTGAGAACCCTGGCGGCTGCATTTTGGACTAACTGAAGCTTGTTTATTGAGGATGCAGGACAACCACCTAGTAATGCATTACAATAGTCCAGTCTGGAGGTCATGAATGCATGAACTAGCTTTTCTGCATCAGATACGGATAAGATGCTCCTAAGTTTGGCGATATTTCTAAGATGGAAAAAGGCTGTTTTTGTGATATTGGAAATATGATTTTCAAAGGACAAGTTACTGTCTAATATTACGACCAGGTCTTTTACTGTTGAGCTAGTAGTAACAGTACATCCTTCCAAACGCAGGCTGAATTGTGAAAGCTGTTGTGTGCTGGTTTTTGGGCCGATGAGTAATATCTCTGTCTTGTCTGAGTTTAGTAAAAGGAAGTTATTGGTCATCCAATCTTTTATGTCCTGGACACACTCGGTTAATCTAGACAATTTAGGTATTTCGTCTGGTTTTGTTGAGATATATAATTGGGTATCATCAGCATAACAATGGAAACTAATCCCATGTCTTCTAATGATGTTACCCAGGGGAAGCATGTTTATTGAGAACAGCAGAGGTCCTAAAACTGACCCTTGTGGGACCCCATATTTCACTGGCATTACACCAGACAGTTCTCCATTTAGGTCTACAAAATGGTATCGATCAGACAGGTATGATCTAAACCATTTTAATGCCTGTCCCTGAATACCTATGTGATTTTGTAAGCAATCTATGAGAATGTTATGATCTATAGTGTCGAATGCAGCACTAAGATCAAGCAAGACTAGAATTGAGGTGCAGCCTTGGTCCGGAGCTAAAAACAAGTCATTTGCAATCTTAACTAGTGCAGTTTCTGTACTATGATGGGGCCTGAAACCTGATTGAAATTCTTCAAGGATGTTGTTTTCCTGCAAAAATGTGCATATTTGAGCTGATACTACTTTTTCTAATATTTTTGATATAAAGGGGAGGTTTGAAATCGGTCTATAATTTGTTATTTCATTTGCGTCCAAATTAGATTTTTTTTTACAGTTCATTTGCAGACAGGAGCTAGTGGTTATTGATGCCCTGGATGAAATTATACATATTACAGAAGATGTCATGACAGCCCTTTCAAATTTAAGCAACCTCATACAGCATCAGTGGATCAGAAAAATAAAAAAATATATATATATAAAAAGACTACAGTGAAATGCTGTACTCTGACAAGCTTTGCCAGCTGCTTTGTAATGCTGGTGTTATTTTATTTTATCAAGTAACTCTTGTCACCTGTTGAAACAGTCTTTTACTGTATAATTATTGATAATTCACTCTAAGCTGCATAAATGGATAAATCGAGAGCCATGATTTTCAATTCTTCACAAGATTCAAGGCTTTACTTATTGGATTAGTGGATAAATCAACATTTTAAACTAATCTCTTGAATAAATGAATGAATGAATAACTGAAAGAATGAATGAAGTACATTTTTAGCAACCTCCTTATGTATCTGATACAACTTTTATTTGAAACTAAAGTCACTTTCAAAATGTTTCAAATTTTCAAGAACTCTATTTTGGTTTGTATTTTAGACATTAATGTTTATATCAGAAATATTAACATTTTATACCAGTACCTCTGATAATTTAAATTATTGTAAGGATATCATATTGTAAGAAATATTGGTGACTGAAGAGAATGACAACCGCTCTCTGGCCAAAGCAAATTTAAACGTGATCATATTTGACATTGTTATTTAGAAATTAGATCATATTTTTTTTTATTTTAAATAGTTTGAATTGAATCGCCATTAAAAAAAACACATTTGAGCTGTTAATGAAATAAAAGCAAATTTGGTGGCATTCAGATCCAAATACCTTGTGACCCATAGAAACATCTATTCTCCAAATTAAAAACTATAACTGTGACTGTCTTGATTGATAAACATGTAATGAGGGTGAAGTGTTGATAAATGATATAATGATAAAGTGGTTAGCTGTGTTATTTGCGGCGAAGTTCATTAATAAAACATTATAAGATAAATTAATAACTTAGACGTGCATCCTGTTCTTTGTTTGCGGTGGTAAAACTTAATTTCCATTGAAATTAACTCAGATTGCGCAAAAGGTGTTCAAAGCTGAGCTACTTGAGTGCTGCGCTCCTGGAAGGCTGTGATTGGCTAAATGCTGAGGTCGTATCTGATTGGCTAAAGAGTATAAGTGACCCACATTGCTGCCAGCAAAGTCTCAAAAATACACACACAAATCCAGGGCGATTCACACAGGAAAGACAATTTTCACAGTCCATAAAGTACTCGTGAATTTAAAACATTCAAACATTTTCTACACAGTTTTACGTCTGTAAATTGTGTTTTGCATTTGTGAAACATATATAATAATAATAAATATTTATTTTGTGCACATGAGTTGTTTTTTGCGAATATACAGTATATTTTTTTCGTGCACGTGAATTGGGATGCGCATGAGTGTCTTTCGTGTCTTTTGTGTGAATTATTAATGAGACTATTTTGCTTCCATAAGGGATGTCGTGAAGCTCTCTCTCACTCTCTCTCTTTTCTTTCTCGCTGGCGTTTTAAGTAGACAGAGGCTGGGTCTTTTGCTTTATTTTTGTTTTGGCCCTGATACCTTACCGGTGCTACCTACAGTAAATGATTGCATGAAGTGCGGCGGTATCAGGGCTCTTAAATAGACACGTTCAGGCTGATTGCCCTGAGGCAGCGTTGGCTGGAAACCGCGTGTCTAGACACCTGCGCCTCTGCCTGTTCAGATCTCCGTGGGGAAGCGGCCTGCAGATCTGAAACGTGCAGAGTATTTTTGTGCGGTTCTGCCCTTCATGAGACCCGCTTTGTTACAGCAAATATTACAAATCATTGCTTAGTCTTTGGCATAAAGACAGGAGAGGAGTAAGAACAGAAGTCCTTCCTCTTAAAGGTACACAGGCTGGGCATACGAATACTGTTAGATACAGGTGCATCTCAGTAAATTAGAATATCATCAAAAAGTTGATTCATTTCCATAATTCAATTCAAAAAGTAAACCTCTTATTATACTGCTTCATTAAACACAGACTGATATATTTTAAGTGTTTATTTTCTTTCATTTCAATTATTATGGCTTACAGCTAATGAGAACCCAAATATTAATATCTCAGAAAATTACTTAAAACAAATAAAATAAAATAAAAAGATTTTTAACAAAGAAATGTTGGACTACTGAAAAGTATGAACATGTACAGCACTCAGTATTAGGTCGGGGCTACCTTTGCAGGAATTACTGCAGCAATGCGGCGTGGCATGAGGGTAATTAGTCTGTGGCACTGCTGACATGTTATTGAAACCCAGGTTGTTCTGATAGCAGCCTTCAGCTCTTCTGCATTGTCAAGTGTGGTGTATCCCATCTTCCTTATCACGGTATCCCATAGATTCTCTATGGGGTTTAGGTTGGGTGAGTTTGCTGGTCCTTTAAGCACAGGTACTTAAACCAGGTATTACGACTTTTAGCAGTATGGGCAGGTGCCAAGTCCTGCTGAAAAATAAAATGTGCATCTCCATAAAGCTGGTCAGTAGAGCAAAGCATGGAGTGCCCCAAAACTTCCTGGTAGACAGCTGTGCTGACCTTGGACCTGATAAAACACAGTGGACCAACTCCAGCAGATGACATGGCTCCCCAAACCACCACTGACTGCAGACTTTACACTGGACTTCAGGCAACTTGGATTCTGTGCCTCTCCCCTTTTCCTCCAGACACAGGGACCTTGATTTCCAAATGAAATGGAAAATTTACTTTTATCTAAAAATAGGACTTTGGCCCACTGAGCAACAGTCCAATCCTTTCTATCCTTAGCCCAGGTAAGACACCTCTGATGTTGTTTCTGGTTCAAGAGTGGCTTGACACAAGGAATGTGACGGTTGTAGCCAATATCCCAGCTACATCTGTGTGTGCTGTCTTTTGAAGACTACAGCGGCTCCAAATTTTTGAATGGGCTTATTCATGTGCTAATTTTCCATTCATGTGTTTGGATACAACAACCTGTAAAAAGTCAGCTTCTTTAACAATTACCTTTTATGGCCAACTGAACCAGACTGAGACACTGTTTAAAGGCTCAGAAAACCTTTGCAGGTGTTTTTCATTATTAGTTATTACAATGAAACCCAACTCTGTTTGAGAAGCTCTAAAAATAATAGCTAGAATTCTCACATTCTCAGTTTTGTTAATTTGTTTAGCGCTTTAGGGCCACCGTAATTAATGGCCCTATATGCAAGACAAACAAACCATTGGTAACACAATACGCCTGCACAGGGCTGGAGTGGGACTCCTTTTCAAGCCTTAGACCGGCCCAATTTAGTTCATGACTAACACAATGTAATGTTTAACAGTATCAGAATTTATTTTCTGTATGAATTAGTGCTCATAAATATTCAAATTATCAAATAAATACAAATATATATTAAGCTATACTGTATGTATAAATGTGAAAACCTTTGGTATAGGAACATTTGGGGTTTGTTGAGGATGATAAGAAAAAAATGTATCTATAATCTATATCCTGTGACTGAGGTTGAGCAAAGTAATCAAAACTATCAACAGAATCATCTTCATCTGCCTCATGACTGGTGCTTGGTGACATTACAGGGCCTGGCTCTTTACTGTTAGCAGCACACTGGACTAGAGGCTGCTGACAAGGGTTTCTCTACAGTACCAAGTACCAAGTCATGTTTTGCTTGGGGATCAAATACTTATTTCCCTCATTGAAATGCAACTTAATTTATACCATTTGTATCATGTGCTTTTTCTGGACTTTTGGTTGATATTCTGTCTCAAGCCTTTACCATAAACCTATAAAGAAAAATTATAAACCCCGCATTTCTTTGTAAGTGTGCAAACTTACAAAATCTGTTGGGGATCAAATACTTATTTCCCCACTGTAATATAATACTTTGTATATAGTACTGTATATAGAGCCTGAGAGGTTTAAAAGAGTGAGTTAGAGTAGTGAGATACAGTAGTATTGTCCAAAGTGGGAAATGCATGTCAATATTTACAATGACATTAAAATATTTGTGTTAAGTTTAATCGTGTAGCAATTTACACTACTCAAAAGTTTGGGGGTCACTTTCTAACTCCATGATCATTCCTGATTTTTATTTCTTTCTACATTGTAGAGGAATGCTGAAGGCGTACGAAAAATGCATTAATCTCTTTTGAACAGTTAATGGTAAGATGTGTTTTGGTACTAATGCTCTTTAAAGACTTCATAACGCCTCTAATCCGAGGTGCTGTTGATTGGTAATTTTTCAGGCTGATAACTCTAAATGAACTTCTCGTCTGTGGCAGAGGTAGGTTTTGGTCTCGCCCTCCTGGAATGGCCTTCATGAGAGCCAGTTTCATTATGGTGCTTGACAGATTTTGCAAATGCATTTGACAATACTGTTCTTGCAAGAACTATTACAGAAAGGCTGACCTCTGTGTCTTAAAATAACAACTAACTGTTGTTTTTGTTGTTGTTACGTAATTATCTAATTCCATATGTGTTATTTTATAGTTTTGAAATCCCCAGTATTGTTGTAGAATGTAGAAAATAAATCACTAAACAAAAACAAATAAATTTGCAAGTGAGCCCAAACTTTTGAACGGTAGTGTATATTCATAGAAACACTTTTCCATGAGAAAATTGTCCATGAGAGACAAAGGGGAATAGAGAAAGAAATTTGGTATCTTTATTTTTCCTTTCCTTTTCTTTTCCCATTCTTTTGTATCAATAATGATTCTTCTTTGACTGTACTGTCTCCGTTTAATATGCTGTGATTATTATAAGAAGTATCAGAGGTGGAAATAGCACATTGATTAAGGTGGACTGCTGATCGAAAGGTCCCAGGTTCAAACCCCAGCATCATCAACCTGCCACTGTTGGGCCCTTGAGCAAGGCCCTCAACTGCTCATATGTGTAATAAGATCAAATGTAAGTCACTCTGGACAAGGACATCTGCCAAAAAGCATTGCTTCCCTTATTTTTAGGTAGTTTCATCACTAGAGTCACTTTAGGTTTGAGTACACAGTTAAATGTGTGCATATTTGGGGATTCTTTATCTATTTAATATATCTGTTGGTATTTTGTGACCACATACAGTACATTCTCTTTGTTCCATGGCTCCTGCATGACTGTTGCATTTCACATAATATTTTGTGTTTTGTTGTATTCTCTTTTAATCAGGTTTGTTCGCCCCTGAGTGTTCTTATGAATATACAGTTAGTAGTGATACACTGTTTTGTGTATGATCAAAATATTTTATTCCCTTTCAGGGACGTCATAGTGAGTTTGACTGACTACCCAGGGGCTCTATTACGTAAGGACACTTGTAATTCTGGAATGAAATATGAGAGTTTTGGATCAAGAAATAAAAGGGCTCATTAGGACCGCTTGTGTATAGAACCCAGTTCTGTAATCGTGCTGCCATTTGTTGCTGCCTTTGTTGCTAAGATTTATTGATAGAAAACAGTACAAAACTAAATAAAAAACAAACAAACCATTTGTACACATATTTACAAATAGTAATAAAAAGTGAGTGAGTACATTTCAGCAATCACTCACAATCCTGGCACTGCCATGGTATCTCCCATCTGCATTTACCACATGTGTATCTGTAGCAGTGAACACATCGCACAGTGGCCTGATTGTGCTTGCATTGGTGTTTGACCTGACACATGGCTCTTTTTTCAGGGCTAGTTGTGAAGGATTGAATATAAGAATATAGATGGTCTTTTTCTGTTTGGGCGCATACACCGTCAGCATGGCAGCAGTGGTTGAAAACACCTAATAAATAAGATAAATTGTTATTTTCATAGCACTTTTACGCACAATGACACTCTTGGAGGTGTTGATTCTAAAAACCACAAAAGACCTGCAACATACCTGAGTGGTGAATTCATTGTGATCTGTGTGTCTAGCAGATTGAGGAATTTCCCGGCGAATCTTGTTGACTGTGCAGAGGATGGTGGTTTTCCAGCTAAGCAATGTGAAGAAATTGTCCGTGCGAGCAGCGAGTCTTTGACGGAAAAAGCTGTTCATCAACGGTGATATGTAGACCAGGATTGTAGGACGTGATGCAGTTGGTTGCACCAAACTTATCAGTCTTTGCTCGATCACTGTGGGTGGACCTGTCATTAAAGCGTAGGTGACGCATGATGTCTTGGAAGCGGTTTCGCGGCATAGTTCCAATGATCTGTGGGTTTCCCAGGTTTGCTGGCCAGCAGTCACGTAGTGATGGAACCTTGCAAGATGATAATTGCAATAAATGCCATTAGTTCAGGGAGGGCCATAAACCAATGAACATGCTCAGTTTGCTGTGCATGTTGAATTGTCCATTGTTGAATGCTATGAAGCATGTCAAGAGTGATGAAACAGGAAGCTCTGAAGGCAACTTGAGATACTTTTTCTGGCCTTAGCCGTTGGCTCTCCATCTGCGGCGTACGCTTCTATTGGGGTGAAAAGAAGGCGCGTGCCCACCTGTTCGTCACGCCACACTATGCCATCTTTCGTTGTCTCTGTCAGGTTAGTTCCCAAACAAACTCTCTTTTTAGGTTGAGAAGCAGTCTCAACATCTGCAGAGTGAACAAATTCAAATTTGAGCAATGAGCAATGGGAAAGTCAAATGATATCACAAATGCATGCATAGATACTACTAATAATACCAGTATCTTCTCCTCTGTATCGGAATAATGTCTGAAATATCTTACTAAATAAAAAGATACAACTAAAGCAGAAAAATGTCTTGCACTTTAAATGGCAATGAATTTCTGCTAAGGTGCACAAACAAAAAAATATAATGGAAATATAAAAAAATATAGTGTAAAATATAAAAAAAAGCAGAGTAGATATTTCTGTCACTCTGCTCTGCTTTTTTGGTATTTTCCACTTACTTGTTTAAAATAAAATAGGAAATAATATGAAATGAAACTTAACCTGAAGACTGATCAGACAGCTCTGAGTCTGCATCCGGCTGAAGTTCTATGTCTTCTCCATCCGAGTCACAAGGGTTTACTTCACTCAATTCAAAAAAGTCATTCAAAAAAAAAACAAAAAAAAACATCCTGATAAATCAAGCCATCCGGATGGAGCGAATTTGATTGTGGTTGGATGAGAAGTATAAACATACCATTCCGACACCCTATTGGTTGGTACGCGATCCATCGCACCTGCACATGATGTCACGTCACACACTCCAGCAAGGAGGTTGATAAGGTTGTGATAAGTAGTGTCACA